>NW_006768782.1:1268424-1320410 GCF_000204055.1 Melampsora larici-populina 98AG31
GACTTCACCTAATCATCACGGATTCTTAGGAATTACGAGCCACTTCATCACCAAAGAATGGAAGCTTATGGACGTAGTAATTGGGATGCCTAATATTGAAGGCGAGTAATTTATTTTATTTTCTATTTCTTTCATTGTGTGTATTTGATTCTGACTTTTGGTGTTTTTAGGTGCCCATGATGCCGATAACTTTGCAGATATACTTTCCAAGTATATCTGCAAGTTCGATTTGGGCATGAAGATCTCCGGTATGACAGCCGATAATGCCAGCGTCAATACGAAGATTGGTCGATTACTTTCTCAAAATCCCGACCTCAATTTCGCTGAGAATCAACTCATGGGATGCTGTGCACATGTGATCAATTTAGTTGCCAAGCAAGGCCTCAAACTATTTGGAGACAACTCTTTTGAAGACTCGGAACCTCTCCCTCCATCCTTGATGAAGATTGTCGACTCTCCTGACAATTCAACTGTCGATTTGAAGACCATCTATGCTCGTATACACGGTCTGGCTATGTATACTCGAAAAACTCCTCAACGTAGTCAAAACTTTGCTAATGTGATAGCTCTTGTTCGTGATATTCAAGAAGATCCTGAAGCTGAAGCCGAGAAAGATAAAAATCAAAATAAAGATAAAGATAAAGATAGATATGGTCAACAAAACACTGACAATATTGACGATGAGGAAGACCTTGAGGTGCAACTGGACGACGACGCTGTCAGCTTCTTCCAACATCGCACACCCTCCAACTCAGATGAGGAAGACCCCAACATATCTCAAACTGCAAAATCAAAAGATCGTGCCACCAGGTTGATGATCGACGTTCCAACCCGTTGGAACTCATCATACTACATGCTTAAGCGAGCCCTTCGACTGAAAGATGCCTGTGTACAGTATTGTGAACGCCAAGCCCCGAAGTTTGCACTTTCAAAATTGGAATGGAAGTACGTTCAGCAAATGTGTGATTTTCTCGAACCCCTCAGTGAAGCTACCGATCTGTTGTGCCAAAGGCAATATCCTACAATGCATGAAGTCATACCTGTTTACACGGTTATTATGGAGAATTTGTTGGAGGTAAGTACTTTCTTTACCACCTCCATCTAATACTCGATTCTGATAATCAATCTATATTTCTTACTTCAGGTCAAGGAGAAGTATGACCACGATCAGCTTTTACCAGCTGCAAAGGACATGTTTGAGAAGCTGGAGGAATACTTTAAATTAGTACTGACAAAACCAGCACCCATTTGTGCCATGATATTGAATCCTCGCCTCAAGATGAAATTCTTTGAGGTAAGTAATTCTTCAAATCATGAATTTTTTGCTTATACTAATTGAAGATTATTTGCATACCTCATACCTAGGAACATTCCGATTTGTTTTTAAGATATGACATGACTCCTAACGACTTCAAACAACACTTTATCGATATGGCATCAACTTTCACCTGTGCTCCTCCACCCTCTGAGATCAAACCAAAGAAGCCAAAAAATCGGTTTGCCGAAGCAATCTACGGAAGCGACGAACCGACCTCATACGCCACCATTGAAAGCGAGATTAATCGCTATTTGGGTGATTGTGACCGTCATCGGGGGGATATCGTAACTTTTTGGAAAGGGAAGGAGGACGCACTACCAGGACTTGCTAAGATGGCAAGGATGTACCTTTCAATTCCAGCTACAAGCACATCATCCGAGGGAGCGTTTAGCAAGACAAAGCGTATCATCGGACCTCAACAATCATCTCTTACTCCGACTAGTGTGGAAATCCTTCTGTGTCTCAAGGAGTGGTTTCGCCTCTTTGGGGCTATGTTTTTCCCAAATAACATTGGTAGAACATCTGTTTCAGGAACTCAAATTGTTATTGATGATGATAGCGATTAATCGTTTTTATCATATACTTTTCTTTTTTTGAAGGTTTTTTTACTTTAATTTTCTTTCAACATATTACTGTCTGTTTTTTTCTACTTGTTTTGTCTTTGCTTTTTTCTACTACCTTGTCACCGGTCTCAGATTTGAAATCTATCTCTTTGCTGAAATTGCTAAAAACCCGCGGGTTATCCGCGGTTCGAGACGCCTAAACCAACCCCACCCCGCGCCCGAAACCGACGGGGCCCCGATGTATCTGGGTCCAAAAAAAGGCTAACCGGACCCTAACCCCGACGGTTCGGGGCTCGGGTAACCCTCGGGGTGTCGGTTCCGGGGCTCAGGTTGAGAGCCGCTTCGATCTATCAAAAAAAAATCCGAGGAAATCGAGGAACCCTCCCTCTATGGGCTCCTGAAGTTTCACGTTTGAGGGTAATTTCTGGGACTTTGTCTTGTTTAAGCCGTCATATGTAATTGCTACAAGTGGATACAGTCGGAAATTACACCAAAAGCTGGAACTTGAGGAGCCCTTAGAGGAAGGGTTCCTCGGTTTCCTCGTTTTTTTTTTCGATGGTTCAAAGGGCCTCATAGAGGCGAACAGATTATTTCTTTGGCTCAAGGATTTTCACAAATAGATGAAAAAGATTTATAAGGACACCAATTTCCACCAGCCAAAAAGCAATCCCCTCACAGGCGAAAATGTGCTTGGGAGTCATAAGTCCCTCGCTGCGCTCGAAGCGTGCGAGACTCAGCTGAGGGACTTAGTTGAGTTTAGGTTTACCGGAGTTTTCTCGCTTTTCTCTCTTCCGCTCAAAGCGTGCGCATACATACATGCGCTGGGCAGTCAAGCTGTGGGCGCGTGTTTTGAAAAGTCAGGCGCACCTGTGCGCCTGTTTTCACCAAAAAAATTTGCCTCGCACCCGTGTGCGGCGGTGCTACGCACCCTTGTCTCGATTCGCTTTGTTTTAGATAAAAGCAGCGGAAAACATATATTTCATCATATAAATCTTTTACATTTATATGGAGAAAACTTTGATTAGACAGGATAAGTTGAAATGTTGTAGGAAATCATTTGAAGAGATCATCGGCACTCCAGGCCACTCCAGGACTGTCTGGAACATCCATAACATGCGACTCTTGAGCCAGACTAGATGAACAACTTTTCTCAAATACTCGGAAATCAAAGATAGAAGTGATGAATCCAGTTTCGTCTACATAAAGACTGGGATCGATAGGGTCCAGATGAGCGAATACACCTTCTTCAAAATATTCCAATTCTTGCTCAGCAAGAGCTTCTTCAGTATCGAGATCGCTTTTCAAAGCTTGTTTTTTGTTCTGAGAGGTGTATCTTTTGTTAGGATCCTGTGATAAGAGATGCATCCGGACCTGTGAAGACATTTTTAGAGTGTTGGTCTTCATGCTACTACGGCGCTTCGTTTTCGTGGCCCCCATATCCGAAAAAAGACTTTCAACACCAGCTGCATGTGGAACTACTTGGAGAACAGAAATCGCGAGTCTCTTGAGAGGGCTTTGATTGGCTGAAACCGGTAGACTGAGCCAATAAGTAAGGGGCTGAGAGCCTAGATCGACTCAAGCAAATGTCAGATGAGTCATGTAGGTATAGAGGTCTCAAGAAACTATAAAGGGACTTACTATTAGTGTCCGACTGAAATGGCGACTGAGAGTTATAGAACCTAATAACTTCATCCTTTATTGTGTAACCTTCCCTTGCAGAGAATCCCCATCGATTAGCAAGGTTACATATCATCCAATTCATCTTGCAAAGGTCAAACCGGCGAGATACAGCAGTAGTCCGAAACGAGGGATTCAAAAAGAAGGCTATAAAGTAGATGTCTTCATTGAAGACTTTGCTTCGCAGGTGTAGGACACTTTCGGAATATCTTTTGAATGGAAGATATCGACTGTAGACGTCGATCTTTGATAGAGCACAATAGACGTGCAGAACTTCTTTCCAGATGTCGGCAAGAGTTGTGTTGGCATGTTCCAATCGACCGATGGCATCAACCACTGATCTTAAAACAATTATGAGAGCTTGGTTTCCCGTGAAATGGTCGCGATCAGAGATTATTGATTGGACATTTGCATTGATTTTGGGTGAATCAAACAAAGGGTCATCATCGGCTTTGATTGCTTTCTTGAACCCACCCTCATGTTCGGATACACTGATGCAGACTTTTGCCATCGAATACCAGCGAGTCTCGCATGCAGTCATGAGACCATGTCCAATTTTGTTTTCTTTTCGCCAATCTTCAAGGAAGTCGGACCAAAAATGTGATTTTGTAAAGAAATTGACCAAGTTTTTGTTTGCTGAGACGACGTCGGTCATTGTTGGATGTGACAGTATATCTTTGGCAATAAGGTTGAATACGTGTAAACAACAATTGATTCCAATGACATGTGGATGCTGTAATGTGATGTTTTTCTAAAGAAGACAATCAGTACCTATCTAAAAAAACACAGATACAAGACTTACTCGTAAGGAAATCATTGGACTAGGCGAGTCTGTGACCACAGCACAAACTTGGGACCAATCAAGGGCCTTCTTTTCAAGTACTTTGTCCAATGCGGCATGAGTGTTTGCTGATGTGTGTCGTTTATGATGAAGATCAAGAACATCAATGAATTCCTTGATCTCAGTACCTTTGAGAACTAAGGTAGCGTAGATACTTGACTTGGAACAATCAGTCCAGCCATCGAGAGAGATTGTAAGAAACTTTGTGTCTTCTAAGAGCTCACTAACACGGAGCTCGTTTTTGGCGTGTAAAATAGGAAGAGTAGAATCACACATTGAGTAACGGGTGGGGACTGTGTAAGGGGTTCGGGAAAGAGTTTGTTGGTATTTGATGAAAAAACGGTTTTGAAGAAATGAAAACGGAATGTGTCCAGAGATTATGGCTTTGAGTAACAGCTCGTGAAGTTTCTCGGTGGTTGATTTTGACATTGGCGTGAAGTGATGAAGCGTGCCTTGATTGTCGTTCTTTTTTTTTTTTGAGGCAATGTTTACAACCAAACATTCATCATCAATTGACCGTTTTGAAGTATGAGTTTGGCTGTGATCCTCTGGAGATGAGTCTGAATGCTGTGTGTCGTGCTTGTCAACAACTTGCTGAAGGTAACTTGATTTCTGTTGAGCAGTCATCTTTGGACAAGAATCTTTTACGTGAGCAAATAATTTGTGGGGTTTTCCATTGTACCATTCTTCCTTGCAGTATGTGCACTTTGCCTCTCGTCGCTTGCTCTTATCGTCTCGGAGTGCTGTTGTAAGAAAACCTTGCCATCGAGGCCCTTGTTTGGAGTTGGGCAGAATCCACTTGGAGCTGTTTGGACCGGACATTGAAGTATGTGAGAGGGAGCTGAAGAAAAAAATTCTGCCTGTTGTCACTGGGCAGCCTCAAGATCCCTTGCAGCTCAGCCCTGTCGCACCCCTCGCCCCCCCCCTTTTTTAGCTTCTCAGGTGCGAGAGGTGCGTCGCAGGGTGCGCCCGCACCCCTGTGCGGCGCACTCACCCTGGCGCCCACAGCTTGACTGGGCAGGCATCATGCCTATCACCCCATTTCCCTTCATCACCATTCTGCCTTCTTAGGCGGGCGGAAAATGGGGGCTGACGATTCTTTATGTTTTTTCTTACTTCTTCGATCTTCTACGATCGCTTCAGTTTCTTTGTCTAAGATTCTCACGACGCAATACAATTTCTGTTCGCGCTACCGCTACGCGTACATCACAAGCTGTATTACAGATTGGTCCCATGCGTCTCTAGCCCTAAACATTCGAAACCTATTCCTAAAAATGTAAACTCACCATCCATTCGACTCTCGACATTTTCCTTGTTGACTTCTTGACAGTTTTCCTCGGTTCAACTCATGTCATCGATCAAGTTGATTTTAAGTTTCCTTCCTTTCTTCCTTTGCTTGATTGAATTGAAGTGGATTTGAAATGTTCGATTTGATGACTTGATCGATCTCCATCCTTCTTGACCTCTACTTGCAATGTGATTTCTGATTTCTTTCATTTCTTACTTTAAACACTCTTTTATACTTTTCAATCTTCATCTCCTTTCATTTTCATTCTTGATTACACTCATTCGTTCATTCATTCATTCATTCATTCATTTATTCCTTCGATCTACACTTTACAAACTTCCTTTAAAATGAAATCACGGTCCATGTCCAGATCATCCACTGAGCTTTGTGAATCCACTAACCCATCGGTGAATTCATCTGATTTTAAACCCAAGTTGATGATGTTGAATTACGAGAAATCAAGTCTGAGCAGGAAACATTCTGATTCGAGAAAGGCTTTGATTGAAACTGAAATTGAAACTAAACTTGAAGTTGAAACTGAGAGTTTCTTAAATCGTAATCTGAGTAGTAGTAGCGGCACTTCAAGGGAATGGTTTTCACCGTCATCCTCAATCACCTCATCTTCATCAGTTCAATCCAATTCAACTCATCAAACTAATTTAACTGATTGCGTATCATTCTCATCACCTCAATCAAACCAATTCAAATCTCAATCTTCACTTCAGCCTCAATCTCTTAGCGAATCTCGACCAAATCGTGATCTGAATCATACCAGTCTATCTTCTCAATCTGTTCGTAAACCTAATCCAAAATCAACACCTCAATTTCTATCCTCAATACCTAGACCTACTTCTTTAAGATCATTAAAATATTCAACCTCAATGAACTTTGCACCACCACCTCGATTATCTTCTCGCGGTAATCATGATAACAACAATCACCAACATACTACCAGTGCCACTTCATTACCCATCAGACAACGTGCCCAATCTGCTCAATCTCATGATCCATCCATTTTGAATTTGAAACCATTCAATCAATCAACTCCCAGATCACGTCCATCTTTCACAACACAGCCCAATTCAAGTACTTCAACCTTGAATCGATCTGCTCTTCCATCACCTTCAAATCGATTCACAAGTGCTCGTTTGAATTCTCAAAGTTTCAAATTAAATGATGAACCTCATCAACTTTCAACCTCAACATCATCATCTCCAAATCGACAACGTACTCAGACACTTACTTCAATACCTATTCCTAAACAAACCTTTCGATCAAATACAGCGATCACACCACAAAGATCTCGGACTCGCCTCACTCCATCTCGATCAACTAGTACTTCACCTTTACCACCTCGTAATGTTCGATCACCTAATCCTACCATCACATCTGATGAAGAACCGGATATACCACTTCGTAAATCTTTACGGACTAATCCAAACCAATCATCCGTCATCAAGAAATCATCTAACAAATCCAATCCAATCACCAATACAAATGTTAAATCAAAATCAAAATCAACTACATACTTACCTCAATCCAATACTGAACCCATCAGATTACAAAGTTTTGATTTAAATCCACTGAATGTAGAAAAATCTAATCACACTGAATCTACATTTTCATCTCTTGAGAAACCTTTGCGATCGAATTCCACCAATCTCAGTTGCAAATCCATCCCAGAAGTGATTAATCTTGTTACTAATAGAGAAAGCATCTTGAAGAATTCGATCAACTCAGTCAATGAACTTCCAAATCACTTTGATCTACCGATTGATGATGAAAGGAAAAGGGCTCTTCAACACATCATGACTTCATTGGGACACGAGTCTTTCATAAGTCTCATCGATCAATTCAAACTACATGAACTTCTTTCACAACGCGAACTTTATCATACTCAACAACAAATCCAATCACGTCTCGCTTTCATTCAACCTGATCTCTTTTCACCTCAACCTGAATTGTTCAGATCTCAAAATTTTGATTCGAGCGAACATCCAACTTCAGAATCCAAACTGCACACTACTTCATCTCATTCAAATTCTTCAGCTCCCATCCACTATCCAACATCAAATAATAAACGATCAGGATCAAGTTCAACACCTGGAAATAACTTTCTTGAAAAATTCCGTACCAAATTGAATTCAAAGAACCTCTTGGGAAACAAAACTAGAAACAAGAAATTAAGTGGTACAATCTCAAGTCAACTTTTTTCACCTACTTCATCCTTTAATCGGATTTCATCCTCGGAAAAAATCAGTATAAGTGTCTCAAGATCAAGTGTAACTCAAGAGAAACATAAAAGTCAAATCTTGGGTGCTCAATTAGAATCCATGAACAAATCCACTTGCGTAATTACTATCGGATCTAGTTTGCATGTCTTACCTACTTTACCATTCATGGTGATTGAAGAAATCTATCGTAGAGGTCAGTCTTCTTTTCACTATAATATCTTTGATTTTTCTCAAACTGAGAGATCACCTTGTATGTTTTAGGCATGCACACCATTGGCATCCTACGAATCACAGGCGACTTCAATCGAATCGATAGTTTAATGCAACTCTTTCAAACTTGTACACAACCTGATCTATCACAAGAAGACATTCATACATTAGCTGGCACTTTGAAACAATTCTTAAGAGCTTTACCAGATCCGATTTTCCATCCCATCTTTTTTGAAGCACTTTGTACATCATGTCAATCCACCAATGATGAAACTCAATCAAAATCAATTGAATTAGTTTCGAATCTTTTAAAACTTTTACCTACCAGATCATTAAGTTTATTGATTTATTTGATTTCGTTTTTATCTAAGATCCCACAATTTCCAGAAAATCGAATTCAATTTGATTCAATTTCATTAATCTTTGGTCCTACCATCTTTTTATCACGTCAAATCGGTTTACCTGGCCTAGGTTTAAATTCGTATTCTGCTAGTTTAGGTGAAGGACTTTTGATCGAAACAAAAAAATCTAGAGATTGTTTGTTTTGGTTATTAGGTAGATGGGATGAGATTTTGAAGTGTTTGGTTTCGAATGAAGGTTTAGATCAGAAACTTGAATTTGTTCAAAAGAAAGTGGAATTGAGTTTATCGGATGATTCGTTGAGTAAGTGGATTGATTTTCTTGATTTGGTATTTTCAAGATCTAATTTCGTAAAACTTGAAATTGATTTCTTCTTTTCAATTGGGATTTTTTTGCTACGCTTTTCAGTTTATTCATCTGGAGATGAAAACCCAACACAAACTCCAAAAGATGAAGATGTTCATCAAAGTTCAAAACCGTTTACTTGGATCAATTTAAATGAAGTTGAAAAAAGTCAATCGATCAAAACCAATCGAACATCTAATTCTACCGTTGAGTTTACTACCTCCACCATTCATCAAGAAATTCAAGATTCTTCACCAGAAGACGATCAAGGGTTTGATGATCGATGTAAAGTGAACAGTAAGTTTTTTTTGTTTTTTGGTTTCTTAAAGTGTGTTTTGAAGATGAAAATTGATGAAAGATTTTTGGTTTTTGGGTGGATGGGAAAATGTAGAGGAAAAAGAAGAGAAAGTGAAGATTAAAAGAAATTCAAGTTTAGATTCTAATGATGAATTCGAACCTGAAGAAGTAAATTTAAAAGTAAATCCCCAAGATTCGACCATTAACCAAACAACCACAAGAAGTAGTATCGGATCCGAAAAGAACTTAACACTCAATCCGACTTTACCATTGGATCTGAACAAAAGTTCAATGAAGATCAAACTTGAATTAAAATTAGCATTAGAAAGAATCAAAGAATTAGAAAACCAATTGAGTGAATCAAATGAGATTAAAGAAGATGAAATTAAAAAAAGATTACAGATTGAAGTGGAATTTGATCGAGTCTTGATGGAATCAAATGGTTTGAAAGATAAATTGAAATCCATTCAACTCGTTTTAGATTCTTGAAGTTTTTTTTTGGAAATTCTATTCAATCACAAGCAATCAATCAAACAGAATCGGAGAAATTGTTGTTTTTTTTGTAATATGTGGGGTTCGGATTCATATTAATGGGTACTTGGTTTTTTTAGAAACTTGAAGTAAAGGTTGAATCGAATTAGATTTCTTTTATAAAAAAACTGTACATATTGCTTATATATATATTACATACATTTAGTTCCATAGTTTCATGGGTTTTTTTTCTGTTAAAAGTCTTGGTTTAAACTTTGGTGGTGATGAAGGGGTTTTCCCATCCATTTGTTGAAATAAATAATTTACTTGGGTTTTTTCTGTTTTGCGGTTTGTGGTTTGGGGTTTGGTTTTAATAGAACAAAAAAATTTAATGGAATTAATTTAAAATTGAAATTGAAATTGTTTTTTTGTGTGTGCTTTTTTTTAAATTATGGAATTAGTGTTGTTCTGATGTATGTTTTTTTTTTGTGATTTGATCCATTTTTGTGATTCTTCTGTGCTTTCTCTGTGCTTTCTCTGTGCTTTTTTTGTGATTTTTTTGTGATTTTTTTTTTGGTTTTGCTCATTTAATTTATTTATGGATCGCGCTATTTGGCGCCCGCTTTCAAATTACCCGAAGCCCGGTTTTTTCGGTACATCAACCGTGCCTCCAGGCCAAATTTGGCCGCAGCCGCAGCTGTATCACAAAGCGGGCTGTCATATCAAGAAAGCGGGCTCTAATACCCTTTTACCGGGCTGTCACTCATGAAACCGGGCTGTACCTTATCAAACCGGGCAGTATAGGTAGTGTTCTCTCTACCTATATTTGTTCGACACATTCTCTCTCAGCTGCTTCGACACTTCCTTCCTAAGTACAACTTCCAATTCCCAATTGGACTCACCCAAAGAAGCAACGCCTCCCAACCCAATCCGTCCGAATCCAAAGATGGTAAGTCGTTCACCTTCACCTATCTTATCTTGTCTTAGTAGTTTCTACCCTCGGTGTTTGGAAACCGCAACCCAGATATGTTGGAATCAACTAATATACCCCTCTGGATCGAGGAGTATAAAGATCAGTTGGCTCGTTGGAGGGATCAAAGATCAGGGTCAAAGGAGGTTATTGGGTCAAAGGAGGTTATTCACGTAGAATGATTATCTTGTGTCTTTAGTAGTTTGTCTTTAGTACTTTTTTTTCTGTTGTTTGTGAGACACGTTTTAGTTTAGTTTTGTTTTGTATCTCTTTCTACCACGCTCATTACTCATGTCACGCTCGTTAAGTTATATTTGGAATGGTCACACTCGTTTACTTCCATTTCAAAAGTAACATTTGATGAGAAACAAGCCAAAAGATGAGAAGTCGAAAAAAGAAGTAAGTCGAAAGGGTGGAAATTAGAATGGGAAATAAGGGAGAAACACTGGCAAGTGGAAGTGAAATCAAATCTGAAAACCGGGCGTCTCTGATTCGAATTCACAAACCGGGCTGCGTAGATGTCACCGCCCGGTTATACAGTTCAAAACCGGGCGGTGAGTGTTTGAAAGCGGGCGCCAAATAGCGCGATCCTTTATTTATTTATTTCCATTAAAAAAAATCAAGATTTTTTTTCTCATTTGTTCATTGATTTATAGAAATTCCAAATTAAAAAGAAATCTATGTTTTTTATTTCTAGGTTGAGGTTGATGTTGATCTTAGATTGTTTGTTTTTCTTGATACAGTCAAATTGGAAAAGCTTGACTGATTTTGCCTGCAAAACTCGAGCAATTTGGCGGGGAATTTGTGACAAGCTTTTCTGGTTCTGCTTTGACTGTAATTCTTCTTGATTAATTTTAAAAAGGCTTTCATGAGTTTATTCTGAACTTGATGGGTTCTATGATTCATCCTGTGAGGATGGTGGTTTGGAATTTGAGAGGGTGAACAGGATAAGAGTGATAGTGATCCCTGATGCTAAGATGTGTGATTGTGATGTAAGTTGGATTTGGTTTGTTAAACACTATGACTGTGTTCTGGTCTTGGTGAACCTTGCTGATCATTCATGGCAATGTATTTGACTGGTCTATGAGTCTTCTCATAATCAGATAAGGCTATGTGTGTCATGACCATTTTTTGTTATGGCTTTGGGTTGAACTTGAAAAGATTAGATTTTGTTTTTCAATTTTGGGTATGTTTATGTACAGTCTATGGGTGAGACTGTAACATGAGGAAAAGAATTGTGAGAATTTTATTAAAGGTTTAGTCCTGATTATCTTGAGGCGTCTGAGAAAAAAGGGTCTGGTTAAGGCTTTAGAGAGGTTTTTTTTGAGATAAAAGATGTGATTTGGTAAAAAAAATCTGTTGGAGACTTGAGATTTACATTAGATTTCTTAATCTGAGGTAAATAATTAGGTAATGAAACCTTTCAAACTTTTTAATTACAATGATCTTACATCAAAAAAGGTTTTGTACATAAAAGAAACACAGATAAATCAATTATGAATGAAACAGAAAAAATCAACAGGTTGATTGTACCTCCAAAACTAAATGCATTTGAGTGAGGTTCAGGTAATTAGATGAACTTGTAGGATGGTAGAACTTGTTTGGTGAGTTAAAGTTACAATATCCTAAATATATTGAGTTTTGTATCACATAGTAAGACAGATTTTTTTGAGAGAGAGAGACACAAGTACAGGTGATGTATGTTATTGTTCTTTGGCCAAAAAGCTTGAGTGTAGACTCTAGAGGTTTGTGGGACTGTAATTAAGTTGATTATGTGATACAGCCTTCTCTGACATAACCCATACCCAAAAAATGTGGCCCAACAGTATGGGTTTTGCTAGAGTATAGGTTACCTCAATCTCTTCTTTCAAAAGCCATAACTATATATTTGCAGACAAAATATGGGTTATGACAAAGATTGTACAAAACAAAAAATAGACTGGTTAGGAAACTTCAAAAAACATATCAGCAAGAGTCTGCTGCTTTGCAGCTTTAACACATATCATTGGCAGTGTCCAACAGAGGATCAGACAACCCTTTCTGCACTTCTTGTGCATTGTCACTTTCCAAGTAAAGCGTGATATCTGAGGCTTTGAGGAATTCTTCATGGGTAGGTCATGGTGGTGGAGGTATATTTTCTACTATAGATTCTTTTCATTTGCTTCTTGTTGCATGTTTTTGGATTTCTCAAAACCTTCCTCAGTAATAGCCACATTGTATTTGGACAAGTTTGCAAGAAGCATGATGTAATTGAGTTCCTGATGTGCGGTGTGTGAAAGTTAGATAAGGTTGAATAAGGTCACTATCAAGAGTTTGTCTGTAAATCTTCATGTCTAGAGTTTTTCAAGTGTCCCCTGACTTATGGGTTATGAGCTCTGGTTTCCCTCAAAAACCTTATGGGTTATGGGGTACTACAAAGTTATGGGTTATGTACCCACTTTCCCTGCAATTTTTCTGCAGATTCCTAAATTTGTATGGGTTTTGATGGAGTTTGGCTTACAGCACAGGTGGGTTATGTCAGAGAAGACTGTATATAGATTTGTACAAAATCATAAATGATTGAGTCCCACTTCCTGGGTTGAAAAATCAAATAGGATACATTCCAATCAAAGTATGTCTCCTTATCATAACTAGCAATTAGTGTCACTAAAGTTTTGGGACATTAGGTAATGGGTATTGAGAAGCTTGGATCTGTTTGAGTGAGAGATGAGTTCATATGTTAACAACAATATGGTTCAAATGACAAATAGATGTATGAATTACTTTAGAGAAAAGATCTTCCTTCTTGACAACTGAACTTATAAGGTCTGGAAGCTCAGAAGCATGTTTGAATGAGATACACCATGTCCATGTGGTGTTTGCTTGTCAACAAGCGCACACAAGTTGCCTTGTGCCTCAAAAGCAGTCTGTGTGCGCTCGTTGTTGGGCGACTGCCACAAGGTCACAGTGATATTACCTCCTTGATCCTCAACCAAACAGACATTTTAATGTTGAAGGCACTTTACACAAACAGTCTGGTGAGAAGCAGTAGGGATTGGACCCAAATAGCCAAGATCTTTCAGGACTCGAGCAAATGTCAGTGTCTCAAGGGAACTTGAGAGAATCATCATTGGCATAAATAAAATTGACAGATTGGAGCACACTACAGTTTCCTTTGATTTCTTCACAAGCATCACATAAAATGTTCTTGTTTCCTTTTGCAAAACAAGGTGTTTTGTCAGTTGCTTGAGTAGATTTCTCCCTGTTCTCTTTGTCTCTTTGATTACCATTTGACTCAAGACTCCAGGATTGTAATTAATTGGGCTTTCTGAGTGTTGGTTAACTTGTGCCCTTGAGCCTGTTGTCCAAAAATTTCCCTGCAGATTGTATGTCAGTTGTTTCCTTGATAGATGTTGGAAGTCTTGGAGATAAAGTATGCAATTGAATGTGTAGATTTTGGTTGTTCCCATGTGTTGTCATTGATCCCTGGACAAGAAACTGAAATCAGATTAGGATTGGGGGCTGTGGAAGTTTTGAAACAAGAACTTAACTGAGTTGTCTTATTGAGATTGTATGTTTTGTCCTTGCAAGTGTCTGTTCCGAATTTTTCCAAAGTCTAGCCTTATAGAAAGACAACAATCTGATGTTCCAGTGGACCAATGAGCTTCTTCAGATCTGTCACTACCTCTACTAAGCCAAATTGTTTTGGCACCGTATGGCATGAGAAGTTTTTACCACCAAGATACTCCTTCACCTTGCATCACTTGCACTCTTTGCCTGGTCTTGATAATGGGCACAACTCAATCACTCTTGTTTGCTTGAGTTTGTGCTTTTAAATCTTAGAATGTCCAATGCCTTGTGTATCATTGTCATTTTTGGAGGACAAGACAATGACCTTGAATTTATTGATATTGGCATCCAATTTATCAGAACTGTCACATCTTGCTTGCTTGTTTAAAGGCTTTGGGGTGTTTGAGGTGATTGGGTTGTACTAGGATACCACTTGTTGTTTTCTGTCTGCCTTTGGAGCTGATTGCTCATCAGATTTGTCTTCAGCCCTGGTATCTGATTGAATTAACATTCTAACTCAAATTAGTCTCAATTTTTTGTCTCAAAACTGGTCAAGAGTCACCTTTAGATGTGGATATGATATTTTCCAGCTTGTTTTTGATTAACTTGTCAGAATGACCATCTCATGTGTGATGCTTCCAAGCTGTCTGGACTCATTTATATATCATGGGAAGTCCAAAGGGCCCTTTCAATATATCCTGTCTAATGCAGTTGGCACCAATTACAGCATCAAGAGTGGTGTTGACTGAAGCCACATTTGTTCCTTGTTGTCAGCAACTGGAGCATTTGAGAAACACATGAATATCAAATACCAACAGGTCCCTTCTTAAAGATTGGGGCAGTGGTTGCAGAGGTCAAGAATTTTACGAGAGTTTGTTCAAAAGACAACATGTTTCCAAACTTGATCAAGTACCTCTTGAGCTGTACCAGCGCCCCTTGCTTGAGTGGGCTGGTACAGCTCAAGATGGACTTTGTTCAGTTTGATATGTTTCAGGTGTTTGATGTACTTTGATGGTAAGTGTATGTATATAGATCTCAGAGCTTGTGAGAGCTTTTGACTGTGAAATGCCTTGGTGGAAACCTAACCCTATCTGCTAGAAACATCGCCTTTTGTGTGACACACATCAGAATTTGACACCTTAAAAGCCCCCTTTCACATCCCATACATCTGGGCAGAAATTGGCAAAGAGAACCCCTTTGGGACGTGTACAATTACATACTTGATTTTCCCCCCAAAAAATCTCTCAAAAACCCACCTTTCTTGTCACAAACCTTAATAGGGGCATTCCTGGGTCCCAACATGGGGTTGGAACAGGTCAGACTGTATCAAGTGCTGATTTGTAGCATGCACTTATTTTGGTTGATCTGACATGAAAAAAAGATGCAAAAGACACTTAAATCTCTCCAGACAATCAAAACCTATTGATGTTAAACAACCTTGGATACCTGGTCTGCTGTAAGCCTCAGTCTTCTTAATAGAAGAAACTTCAGTTCAAAATCTACCACCTTTTTTGGAAACAAATAAATTCTGGTCCCACCCAAGAATTTGTGATTGTCATTCAGAATGCACAAACACCGTGCCCGTTGAGAGGGCCCCCGACGTCGAGGGCCCAATGAGTTGCGAGCTTTGTTCAAGCTTTGTTCGACTTTACTTCTGGTATGTCTAAAAGGGTTAGACCCCTGCACGCCTTAACCTCAGAAGTGTGAAGCTCACTACGACTGTGCAGCTGATCAGATGAATCAGTGCTCAGCAGTAGTTTGAACTTTTTCACATCTCAGCATTGCTCATTGTATCCCCTTTCAAAACTAGGAAGCACATTGATATCTAACACTTATGAAAAAGATCTGAGTCAAGTACAACATTTGATTTGTGTATATATCAAAATACATAGGTAACAAGAGAGAAAAAATGGCCACAAGTATGTACAGAGAGAGAGGAGGAAAAGGCTAGAATCAGACCGGTTATGACCACAGGGCACAGCGTCATCTCACATGATGACAGTCCCCAAGATGAAATTGACCTCTCATTTCAAGCTTGATATTCTTGACAATCTTCTGGAGGACGTCACAAAACTCTTTGTCACAACCGCAGAAATCACCTTGAGAACAGAAACATTATCAGCCCCACTCATAACTCGATTCAAGTTTACAGACCCGACTTACATTCATCATATTCAGAAGAGCCGGTGGAGGAGTCTTAATTTCTGGCAATGTCAACTGTGTCAATCACGAGACCCTGTCAGACCCTGTCAGTTAGAAGGCTAGAGACATGGAGCAATTGATTGAGGAAAACCTATGTACCTCCATGAAATCCTGAAGATCCAGATGAACTACTGGTGATGTCAACTGTTTCATGAATGCCATTTCGCCGTTTACGCTTGCTAGGAGGCTCGTTTTCTACGTAGACAAAATATCATTCATTGAGATTCAATGGAGCATAGAGAAGGGAACATACCATTGATTTCTCCTTCAAAGAGTTGATCAACTTGTCGTTTCTCACTATCCCTGACAGCAGTTGGGCTCAAGAGATCATCGTGGCCCGAGAGATCGTTGTGGGATAAGACGTGGCTCAAAAAATCAAGACCATCGCCATTATCCATTGAATGATGACAGTAGACGAGGACCTGCCATACGTGTGAATGCCTCAAGCCGTGTAAAGAAAGGCTTGCCAATCAATTTCTACTGTCCTAACTTCCTTTCAAAGCTCTCTATCACAGAACGAGCCTCTCTCACCACTGTACTGGCCTTGCCGGAACTTAATCAATTACTATCTGATACATATTTGAAGTCACACAAGTAATAGTTTGTCATTTATGTTTTATATATCTCAATTTCAAGCTTTAAAAACAATACATTTCAATTTCAAGTTTTTAAAACATTATAAAACATATTGTCATAAATTGTAACTTACGCGAATGATCTAAGACAATTAGTGGTTGACTCGACGACTAGTATTGAAGATTGGAATTTAGTAGTACACTTTTCCTTATGGTGACATGATTATGACTAGTTTTCAATTGCGATTTACAAATCAGTTAACAGTTCAGGGCAAAAGATTGTACCTGATATGTTTGTTAGATGGCGTGATGACTGATTCTATTTTGTTATATATATCACTGTTGTATCTTGATCTCATGCTCTTTTTCTTCATCGGAATTGTTGTTATCTTTACCTTCTCTTTTCTACACTTTCTACACCACTAGGGGTTGTCAAGTTTTTTTTTTTTTTTACGGTTTTTACCGTAAAAATTCTCTCCCGCTGTAGCATAAATTTACACAAATTTTATGCAAACAGGAGAGGATTTATGTATTCTGTTTGCGTAAAACGTAGACTTTATGACAAAATTACGACTACAGCGGGAAACCCAAAGACAACCTGCGGGTTTTTCAACTAGCAAACTGTTGGCCAAGGTTGGTCAACGCTTCATAACATGGACTTTTACCTCATCCATCGTCTCATCGACTTTTCTCTGCTTTCCAAATTTCTCTCTTCATCCATCGACAATCAATTGATTTACCTTTAAACTATTGATCAACTCCACTTCCAGCTATCAATCAACTTCGCTTTCAGCTATCGATCAACTCCACTTTTGACTATCAATCAACTCCACTTTTGACTATCGATCAGTTTTAAACCAAGCAACTTATTGCAACCTTGACAGGTCAAGCTCTACAATAAGTTGTGACTGTTAGATAGGATCAACAGGTTGATCCTCATCTACAGTCTGGTCACATCACTGGTCCTTAAAACTTCAACTCACAAGCAGCTTTGGTGAGCTTAAACTGCATCAATTCATCATCATTCACTAACTAACATTTACCTCTATCTGATCAGCCACAATGAAACCATCATCATCAAAACCTACCATTACTCCGAACCGACGTAGCAAAGCAGTGATTGCTGAAGATAACGCCAAGATGTTGAAGGATCAAAATCTTCCACCTAACACACCAATTACGACTGCAATGATCCGCAAGTCTAAAGCAATGTCAAATGCTTTGGCACCCACAACTTCAACAAGCAAAGCTCCTTCAAAACCTCGCCAGCTACCATTACCAGCACCTTCTGTACCGACCCAACCACGAGTGACCTACTCAGCGCTTATGGCTAAAAACAAAGGAGATGAAGAATCACAAAAGAAAGAAAAAGAAGAAGCAGAAAACAATTCTAGAAATCCTTGCTTTGACAATATTGACTTGGGTTTCCTTATTAATCATCTCAGCCAGCCAGCAAATCATGCAAAGTTGTTGGCTTCTGGACCAAAGACAACTGTTGGCGGTCTTAGTTGTGGTGCTGAATGGAACATACTAGCGGCTTTAATCAACAATATGCACAACAATCGTCTTGGACTCACCAATACCTCTAGTCCCAACAAGCTGAATCTCAATGGTGGTGAATTAGCCAAGCGATGGGCCCATATCAAGGCAACATATATTTCTACAAGGAATCATTGGAAGGACACTGGCCAAGGATTGAGTGATAAAGACACCACTGACGGATTCACATCGGTCGAACAAAAGAAAGAGGCTCAATGCCCAATGTTCAACGCACTTGAAGACATGTTTGGCAACAAACCAAACATCACAGCATTCTCTGTCCAGGACAGCATGGTGAATCCTGTACACTGGGGACGCCAACCCAAGTCTCCATCACCCGACAATCAATCTGTTGAACCTATCTCTCAAAATCAAGAACAAGATAAAGATGATGATATAAATTCAAATCAAAATATGAATCGAGATCATGAGTTCAATCCTTACATTGACTTCGAATCTCAAACTAACAACCCATGCATTGCAATGATCACAGGCAAGTCTGTTCTAACTCAACTTCATTAAAATTTCCTTCTATCTAACCTATGTGATTCTTTTCTCTTCTCTTAAAACTAGATGATCACTTGCATGATTTTGATAATAATTTTGAACAAACTGAGATCAATCCTTACATTGACTCTGAATATGAATCTAATAACCTAAACATATCTAACACAGGTAAGTCTGTTCTAACTCAACTTCATTAAAATTTCCTTCTATCTAACCTATGTGATTCTTTTCTCTTCTCTTAAAACTAGATGATCACTTACTCGATTTTAATAATGATCAAGGTGTATATACTCAAATCAAAGATGGATTAGTTGTATTTGATAATGAGATGACGGATCAATTACAAGATGATCAATTACAAAATGACGAATACAATCAAGCTATATTACAAGAAGATCAATTACACAAAGCTGAAATAGTTCCTCAACCCAAAGTTCAAACCAAAAAGGCTCAACAAGCAGCTCTAAGCCTGGCTAAGCGACCAGCAAAGCCTTTACCAGCTCTGAATGCAACTGACGCCAAAAGAAAGAAACCAATTGAAAACTCACTTGAGCAAGTTAACTCCGAATGACTCAAGTTCTATGACGAACAAATCAAAGCCTCTACTAGTAAGCAAGACGAACGAGGTCAAGTTGCAGCCAAATCAGCAGCAGACACATTGGATTTTAAGCAGAAAAAGTGGGACCTTCAAATTGAACGTGAAGATAAGAGGATTGCATCAGAGTCAACACGACTTCTCCAAATTGCTCAACTTAATAATGAAAATGACAAAAAGAAAGCACGTCGAGAAGCAATTGAGCATTGTCGCAAGGAAAACATGCCTATGGAAGAAATGAAGGATTATATTGCTTTTCTCTTTCCAACTTCTGACAAAGCTTAAAAAATCCATTACAAAAGTTAACCTCACTCAATGAAAACAGCTATCATTTATTAAAACAAGAGTTGTTTTCTGCACTCTTATCAAATGAAACCATACTGTACCCTTTAAATAAAGCCATCTCCAATCAATTTTCTCTTTTATTTTTGTACTGTTTGTGTTTGTGTCTATTTTATTGAGTGTTCTGAAGCAATGCAACTATGTATCAAGGTCGTTGAAAGCAACTACATGATCACGTATTGCCTCCCGTCGAAGATAACCTATATCATCATGCCCAATGTTTGCATTCACATCCAGATGTACACTCGGTAATCCAACAGGTTTGTCTTCATCCTCATTGTATTCATCTTCCCACGCATCTCCTAGTTGAGCTAGCATGTTATGTAGTAGGATACAACATTGGATCCAATCAATGATAAAATCCATATCTTCTTTTGAATCAAGTTGCAACCGTAGTTCTCGCAAAGATGAAGACCAAGCACAGCCCCCAACTACTGGTCACTGGCAGGCCAGTACATCCGATGTCTCCAAAATGTTTTCAACAAAACTTCAATTTGTTTTCAGCATAACATCCATCTGCTATCAAGATGTTTTGGGTCAGTTACCAGCAAAATATGTCATACCACCAAAATTGAGATGATGTCATACAGCATCATAAACCTGTACAAACCTGCTCCTGTATTTCCCCACCAAGAATATATAGTTTATTAACCTTTGTGAGATAAATTGACTGAGTTATTGAGGTTTGAAAAAAAAATCACGGACAAAAAATACTATTTTTGTACTATACTTAAGAATTGATTCTGGAATATCTTCCAGCTTCATGAATACACATACACAAAAAAATGATATTCCTTTTGAAAACATGTTTCTCCACCTTTTTGTCCCCTGAAGCCTTCCTGTGTGGGCAGTATTTCTATATGTAATTGTGGTGTGTACACGAGCAGTCAACAATTTGATTGATTCTTTGTTTCTAGGCAGAATATGGCAAATTTTATGGCAGAAATCTTTGTCAAATACCATCTACATGTATATCAATCAAATTCAGAATGATTTTGGCAGTATGTTCCCTCAAAATTTTTATTAGGGCAAAGAACTTCAGAAAATCAAACTTGCAGACACATTCAGGAATTACATGTAGAAATACTGCCCATACAGGAAGGCTTTAGGGGACAAAAATGTGGAGAAACATGTTTTCAAAAAGAATATCAATTTTTTTGTGTATGTATATTGATGAAGCTGGAAGATATTCCAGAATCAATTCTTAGGTATAGTACAAAAATAGTATTTTTTGTCCGTGATTTTTTTTCAAACCTCAATAACTCAGTCAATTCATGTCACAAAGGTTAATAAACTATATATTATTGGTGCGGAAATACAGGAGCAGGTTTGTACAGGTTTGTGATGCTGTATGACATCATCTCAATTTTGGTGGTCTCCCCACCACTTCTCAACAAATCCTCAATTGATGGATGTCATCCATTTGATATCCATTTCATAACTTTCTCATAACTTGCTCATAACTTGCTAGGGTCGGTGGGAGGCACTGGCCTGCCAGTGACTTGTGATTGGGGGCTGTGAAGATTTTAATATTCCAATAGCATGTTCATTTCGAACTCGAGCTTGGGCCACGTAAGTATTGAATTCACGATTTCGATCTTGCAGTGCGGCAGCCCCTTTGTAGGTTGCTACAAGAGTATTACTAACTCAATATGCCGAGTCAGCAAGTATATATTCATCTGAACAATTGGTCAGTGATTATATTGTAAGGTTTCCAAGAGAGAACCTTCACTGTGATCACAGGGAACTGCTCGAAAGCGCAAGTCACCTATAAAATGAATCTATATTCCCAAACTGGCTCCGCGTGGAGAGTCTCCTCTAATCAGTATCCACTAACACAACACTAAGCACACAAGAGAGATGAATAAAAGAACTAATAGAATGCTTACCTGGCTCCGCGTGGAGAGTCTCCTAAGGGAAAAGAGACAATCTGGAGCCAGGGCAACGGAAACAACTACACTAGACTCCTATAAACCCATAACACCCTGTGTAAGCACTAACTGTAAGGCATACCCTTACACCCTCCCCCTCTAAAAAAAATTCCTCTATGAATCGAGAAAGAAAGAAAAATGAAAAGAAAGCACCAAAAGAAAAAGAAAAAGAAATCCTCCCAATATGTTCCTGTGAATTGTGATGTGATGTAAGCAAACCAATGGCATAACTCGCCCTCAAAGAGTTGGCATAACTCGCCCCAGAAAGAAAAAAAATTATTCAAAACACTACAAAATCAGAAAGAAAAAGGAAAAGGAAAAGGAAAAATGTAACCAGCTGAAGAAGAAGAAAAAAATTCTAAAGACTGAATTTGATGAATTCGTGACTCTTGACATGATTGTGTTTGTAGCCGTTGTCGCGCTGCCTGCTGTTGATGACAAAGAAGCGGTCCAAAGATGTGCTCACAGAGTGGCCGTGGAATTGCTTTTACAACGGTGTAGAGGTAGAGGCGGTGCGCATACTAAGGAGGGTCACTTACTTTTGGACTCTAGTCCTATACTAGACTTCTTCATCCCTCCACATGTATGGTTTGAGCTTCAAAATATGAAAGATCGGGTGGGTTCTGTCTCCTTCCGCCAGTTCAAGTTCATAATTTCGTCCATTGTTCATAACCGTCTTGATTTTGTAAGGTCCGTCAAAGCGTGCTCTCAATTTTGATACCGTACGACCTTTCCCACCAACGATCTGCTGTCGATCCTGACTGTCCACCAATACCCAGTCACCCAATTCTAATTGACCTGTTCCTTTTCTTCTTTTGTTGTACTGAAGTGCTTGATCCACACGACTCGCCCAAAGCTTGTCTCTGCAGGTTGCCCAATCAGCTCTTCTTTTTTCGATCCAGCGATGCGCGTCACTTTCTTGAATCTTCTGACCCAAATTTGTTGGAAAAAGACGAGGCTGTCGGGCAAAAACAAATTCAAAAGGGCTGATTCCGGTTGAAGAGTTCATGGCTGAATTGATCGCAAACTCTACCACAGGTAATGACTCTAACCATTTGGTGTGCCGGGATGCCGCTAGATGACGTAAAATCTGACCCAGAGTCTTGTTAGACCGCTCGCTACGTCCATCTGTTTGCGGGTGATAGGAGGTAGAAAGTTTGACCTTGATGTTGAGGCGCTCGTTAAGGTGTTGCCAGAATTGCGATATCCAAGTCTTATCCCTGTCGCCGATCATGGATGATGGTGCCCCGAAGATAGATAGCCACGAATGGAATAGACGCCGTGCAGTTTTCTCAGCCGAGTCTTTTTGTGAAACCGGTATTAGTCGGACAAACCCTGATAAGCGGCATGTGCATGAGAGTACCATGTCAAGACCATTGACTTTCGGGAAAGGGCCAACAAAGTCTAGGCTAATGTGTTCGAGTGGTGCATGAGGAACTTCGGTGGTTTGTAAGCGTCCAGATATTAATGTTGTTCTCGCCTTGTTGCGTTGACAACTGTCACAACTTGACACAAATGTTTTCACGTCAGTGGTCAATCCCGGCCAAAAGAATTCTTTCCGAAGCTGCTCAACAGTCTTGACCATTCCTAGATGACCAAGCGTGCTATGTACACGAGATATGAGGTCCTGTCGCAGTTGCTTGATGTTGGGAATGACCAAACGTCCCTCAATGTACATGAGTTTGTCAATCATCAGACTGTCGTCCCGTAGTGGTAGTGTCAAGGACAACTTGGAACAGAAAGGGTCGGATTTGTAACCAAGCACTATCATCTGACGGGTGTTTTCATCTATTTCGGCTTTGATCTCCATTGCGGCAACTTCTTCTCTTCGTGACAGTGCATCCGCGACAGAGTTATCGGGTCCCTTGAGGTACTTAAAGTCCAAATCGAAGTCTGCGAGCGTCTCAAGCCACCTTGCTTGACGTCTGCTCAAGTTCCGCTGTTTCAGGATGTGCACCAAGCTATGATGATCCGACATAACATTGATTTTTAACCCTAATAGCAACAACTTCCACTTTTGTAAGGCGTTGATGACTGCTAAAAGTTCTTGTTCATGGACTGGGTAGTTGCGTTCCGCTGGTGACATCGTTTGACTTTCGTATGCAATTGGTAAAGACGTATCCCAATCCTTGCCTTGAAATAGAGCCGCACCCAAACCGTATCCGCTAGCATCTGAGAAAAGCCACAATGGATCTTCGGAGTCATAATCTATTTTCTTCAGTACAGGAAGAGTCGTTATCAACCTTTTAATGTTTTCAAAAGCAGCTTCTTCCTTTGTACCCCACCGATAGTCTCCCGGTTTCTTCTTTGAGCTTGTTAGCGGTGCAAGCGTAGCAACATATTGGCCTAGTCCATCAACAAATTTTTTCAGCCATTGTACCGTGCCTAGAAAAGAGTTCAGTCCTTTAGGTGATTTAGGGCTCCTCCAGGAGGTTATCTTGTCTACTTGAATTGGGTCAGGCCTGATGCCATCCTCACTGATCTCGTGACCAAGAAAGGATATCTTGCGCCTAAATAGTTTACTTTTGCGGGATGAGCAATATAAGTTGGCTTGTTTGAGGCGCGTCAGGACTTCCCTCAAATGCTTTTCGTGTTCCTCCACTGTATCTGAAAAAATGACTATATCATCTATGTATACCACACATATCTTCCCAATCAAATCCCCTAGAGCGTCTTCACAACGGGCCTGATGTGTCGCAGGAGCATTGCATAGCCCCATTGGCATAACCACCCACTCGTACATGCCCCATGGTGTTTTTACAGCCGTTAGTGGTATGTCTTCCTCCCTCATCCGGGTCTGGAAAAAACTGTTGATTTGGTCAACTACAGAGAACACTTTTCCTGTAGCCACTAGCCGGACTGCTTCATCAGGGTTAGGTAAGGGCGAACGATCCTTCACGGTAACTTTATTGAGTTCACGGTAGTCGCAGACCCAACGCGGTTCCGCCGTTGGATCCTTCTTTGGAATGATGAGGGAGGGAGATCCATATTGACTCGAAGAACGACAAATGCGTCCCGCTTTCAAGTGTTGGTCAATGAGCCTGCGCCAAGCGTCACGGTGTCTCAATGGGTATCCGTATTGTTTACCATTGATCGTAGCATTAGGGTCTGTCAACACAATTTTGTGACGGACCTTCAACAATTTGTTTTGTTCAGAGGGAGGGAAAAAATCATCCTCCCCTTCCGCAACCGCGGGCAATTCATCAGGAAACAAGCAATTGAACTCTTCAAGCATAGCATCTTCTTTCTCAGCCAGTACTCTGGCACTTTCAACCTTCTTCAAATTCTCTATCACACACGCTATCAACTCTTCCTTTGGAAGTGCGTCAAGATCCTTCATAGCAACTCTATTCAACTCTTTGTCTTTCATTTCATTAAATTTCTTGAATTCCCGGTCATAAATCATCTTCCCACTCTTGGCATGAATAATACAACGTCTATGTACTGAGATATCAACTTTATGTAATTTCAGAAACGGTGTCCCACAGATCATATCATAACCACCGTTGAGTTTGGCCACCTTGAAGAAATTCGCACCGAATTTGATTTCAGGATCCTTTGAATCCAAATTGGCAAAAGTAAAATGGGTAAGCTGTTTTACCGGACCTTCTGATTCAAGAGCCAAACCCACAGTTACGGGCTTAACCAGAGGGCGTTGTGGTATTTGAGCCTTCTGCGCCAAGTGTGCGTCCATCAGGTTGGTTTTGCAGGCTGAATCAAACAAAGCCCGGATGGGTAAGCCATTGCAAACAAGGTCAACAACGATCGAGGGCTCTCTGTTACCAGGGACGCACCTCTCTTGTTTCTCCTCCTCCATGCATGCCACCAACACTCGGTCCGCTTCAGCATAGCGCTCCAGTTCCTCCTTCGAGAGCTCTGGCATTTCAGTCATCGCCGCGACTCGAGTTACTGGAGCTGGATTGTTACTCGGACGGCCTGCTGGTCTTTGAGAAGTCGATCCAGGTGGAGGTTGAGCGTCCGTGCGAGGCGGTCTCACTACACAAAATGTCATCTTTACCGGGCGGTAAAGAAAACTACTGACATAGAAAAGTCCTGAGGCAACAGGAAGAGAGCTAAAAATCTGAAAAAATATGCACCTTGTTCCTAGATGTTGGGGCGTCATGACGAGTATTTTTTTGTATTTTACACACAGATACTGGTTAATGTACCAACAATAAACACTGAAAATCATCAAAAATTCACGTGTAACAATACCTGAAATTTGGCCCTTGACTTTGAAGACAGGATTTTGGAATCTTCAAACATCAATAACTTTTGCAGTTCTGAATCAAATCACTCGATTTGAAGTGCATTAAAAAGGTGAGCTTTTCCTCTACATTTTTCATTGAGACATCACATCTGTAGCTGGTCTAAAAAAGATCCTACAGAGCTATTCATGCAGAACTGTTTGAACATATGTAGAGTGTTTAAATGACTAGATAGCACCTTACTAATATTATGAAGTGTGAAGGAGAATAGTTCAGCTTTTGAATGAACCAAAAATCGAGTTATTCGGAGCAGAATTGCAAAAGTTATTGAAGTTTTTAGACCACAAAATATTGTCTTCATACTCATGACCCAAATTTCAGGTATTGTTACATGTGAGTTTTTGATGATTTTCAGTGTTTATTGTTAGTACATAAACCAATATCTGCGTGTAAAATACAAAAAAATACTCATCATGACGCCCCAACATCTAGGAACAAGGTGCATATTTTTTCAGATTTTTAGCTCTCTTCCTGTTGCCTCAGGACTTTTCTATGTCAGTAGTTTTCTTTACCGCCCGGTAAAGATGACATTTGGTGTAGTGTCTTGGTCCAGCATTGAATTGCTCCGGTGGTGGGACACTGATGAAGGTACTGGAAGTCTCTGTACAGTTTGGTCTGTTGCACTTTGTCTTGCAACTCAAACACAAGCCAAGGTGACGCATCCATTGCTTATAACGCCACGCGTGTTCCGCCCGTTCTTCTGGGCTTCGAACCGATGGTCTGACTCCATTAGCGACCTGATTTGAATGTGATCCCGATGTTTGATGGCTTTGGAAAGGGTTCGTATTAGAAGTTCTCGATCTGCCTTCTTTGATTTGACCTCCATCCACCAAAACTCGCCAGATTGCTTTCGCACGCGAAATGAAAGTGATCATGTTAAAGGAGTCATCCATGAGGAGTCTATCTTTCCTGACCGTGCTGTCAAAGATATCAGGCACTCCCCAACAGATTTACTGTGCGAGTTCTTTCTGAGTGATGCGTGAGAATCTAGCTATCGTTCGGTGAAGGCCTTGGGCTCGTTCGATGAAAGCGTCGAAACTTTCGGCCGGTTTGATTTGTAGCTTTCGCAGTTGTCGTTCGGTATCCGCTGCCCAATCTTCAGGTAAGGTTCCTAAAGCGAACAAGTCCATCACCTCAGACCATGTTTTCCCTTCTAATTCAGATCTCGCCGATTGGAACCAAGCTGAAGCTTGTTGGTCCACCAAAAGAGATCCCAACAATTTCATTCGTTCTCTGTCGCTGTTCAAATCTTTGACATCGAAGTATTGCTCCACTAGCCACTGCCAATGAAACAGTTCAGTTGGTTTACCAAAAGGACCCTTGTACTTGGGCACCTCAGCGAGTCGAATCTTGCTGGCCGTTACAGTTGAGCTCGAATCGTTGCTATGGCTATCTGAAGCGTCTGCCCCCTGGTCACGTGCCTTCAGAATAGGTGCTGATGTAGGTGCTGGTAAGGCCGGTGACGTTGGTGATAAGGGCGGTAAAACTACCGGTGCTGGTTCAGGAGCGAGCCAGCGAACTGCTGGAGTTGATTGAGCCCATGGATAGGTCCACGGCATCGCAGTCGGTGGCATTGGCAGAGTCTGACCGGATTCCAAATTGTATGCCGGAGGCGCCGCAACCACAGGAATGACGGGTCGTGAGGCAAAATTGATTGTCAGAGGCTGCTCTTGATCACTTGGAATCTGGACTTGCTGTACTACAATTGGAGAGGGCGAAGCTGGCCCATTTTCCATGTATTGGGCAAAAGGGTTATTTGATTTCAAGACTGTAAACTATAATCGCCAGCTTGCCCCCGCGTTTCTTCACGTCCTCGAGCTAGGTCTTGAACCATGGTTTCCAGGGTGTCAAGTCGGTTGCAACGCCGTTCCAAAGCTGCATTACGGTCCATTACTTCCTGTAGTTGTCGTTTCAGGAATTCGATATGATCTTCGTCCGAAATCTTTGCCATTGACATCTTGCCTTTCCCACCAGATGTTGATGGTTCCGCCATGACACCTTTGATCTGCGCTTGCGGCGTGAATACAAAAGCACCCGGCGGTCTCGGTGTAGCGAAATTGTCCAAAAGTTTATGTGGTGTAGCTTTATTCCACAGTAATCGGTTGAAAAAATGTTGAACTATCTCCTTATCACTTGTACGCGTCCAGTCGTTGTATTGGTCTGGTAGAAGCTGGACAGGTGTTTTTGGTGATTGTCGATCACTGCTATTCTCGATGGAAATTAGCGGTCGACTGGAGGCTAGTATGCGATGATCAGAAGCTGACGTCTCCGGCACTTCCGGTTGCCAATTGTAACGCGGAGGATTCGGAGCTGGTGGACTGCTAGGTGGTGATTCAATGTGTGTCTTTCCTCGAGGACGGCGAAGAAAGGCTTCAGGATTGTCGGAGTAGTTGTCTGGGAGATTACGTCGATCGGGCATGAACAGAAGGCAGAACAGAAGGTGGGATATTGGCAGCAGAGTGAACAGCGGGGTATTTCGACTCAGTCGGAGTGGTTATACAGCAGGGAATCGGAGAGTTTTAAAGTTTAAAATATAGGTGAAAAAAGAGGACCCTGGAATACACCCATGGAGGGTACTTACGAAAAAACCGACCTTTTGTTGACGTAGTTTTTCGATACTAAACTGCACTTTATCAATACCTACAGGAGCACAAAAGATGCACCAGAATGAAGGCTTTCAAATGCACTAGCTCGCAGCCTGGTAGCACCAATATTACCTAAGATATATCAATGTAACGCCCAAAAAAGGGCCAAAAATCGAGGGTCGGTTTTTGGCCTTGGAGGTCGAAAAAAAAATTGCGCCATCGCGATTTACGCCGCCGTGAGACACGATGCCGGGCTCTGTCTGGTCTCATCTGATAGCCCTACTCCATGCGCATCTTTTGAAGTGCTCTGCAGCTTCATAGAGGCACTGATGCGTAGTGTAGAGGCAAAAAACTGAAAATCATGCTCCGTCAGTACCCTCCATGGGTGTATTCCAGGGTCCTGAAAAAAGTGTAAGGTTTCCAAGAGAGAACCTTCACTGTGATCACAGGGAACTGCTCGAAAGCGCAAGTCACCTATAAAATGAATCTATATTCCCAAACTGGCTCCGCGTGGAGAGTCTCCTCTAATCAGTATCCACTAACACAACACTAAGCACACAAGAGAGATGAATAAAAGAACTAATAGAATGCTTACCTGGCTCCGCGTGGAGAGTCTCCTAAGGGAAAAGAGACAATCTGGAGCCAGGGCAACGGAAACAACTACACTAGACTCCTATAAACCCATAACACCCTGTGTAAGCACTAACTGTAAGGCATACCCTTACATATATTCAATAAAGTACCAATGTGAAATAGAAGAAACTACCAACCTTCAGAGAACCAGTGCTCTGCATTAGCAGCCAGATCCATCAATGAATAACACTTGTTATTGTGGCATGATCCAGGCCATCCGGTATAGAGAGCTGTGATCCTTTGATCGCAGTCACAGACAATCTGAGCATTAATAGAATAGCGTTTCTTGCGGTCAAACCAAGTCTCGCCATCTATGCCAGGCCTTTGATACAGTGGAAAAGTCGTTCTGTCTATGAATCCTACACAACCAGGAAAGCCTTCTAAGGCCATGAATTGTGAGATTTCTTTTTGCCAATCACAATCAGGCCACTGGAGGTAATCGGAAGCGTATTCATTGATAGCCTGAATGCATCGGCGTGAGCAGTTGACCACAGCACCAGCTGATAGCTTGTAAGTCCTAGCTAAACGGCCCAGTGATGCTCCGTTTCCAAAACTTCCTAATTGTTCCAAAGTAAGAGCGAGCTGTTTGGCGACAGGTGGCTGTGGATTACGAGATGTGCAGAAAAACACTGGATGTCCGGCAATAAGGTCAAGAATGGCATCATAGCCAGCTCTCGTGGTTCACATAGCTTGTTTGAACTCAAATGGCCGATCACATAAGACATCATTGAAGTTGAAGTCGTCTTCGAAATGCATCTTCCATCGAGGTTCGTGGTATCTCATCTCAGTGACCAGCTCCAAAAGGTCCTCAAGTTTGTCTTCTACATTAAAGATGAAGTCAAAGATTAAAGCTGATGTTTCATCATCTGGATAAACTAAATCACCCATTGAAGGGACCATTCATTCTCCATATATCAACTCTTGCACTCTTAATTCATGAGCCTTGTCAGATGCTGATTGATACCATTCCTCTACAATCTTGATAGTTTTTTGATGTTCAGAGGTTCTAACCATGACGATGATTCTGGATTTCTGTTTGTTGCCCAAAGAAGGTTTGATGTAGCTCAAAACCTCACTGGGTCCAGTGGGTTTGGCTTGACCGACTGAGAAAACCCCACAGGATTTCTGTTTTACTGCTCGGGTAGCTTGGAAAGGGAAAAAGTTTTTAACATTTTGTGTACTTTGTATGACTGTTTTTTATGAACACGACTTTTTTAACGTTAAAACATAAATACTTAGCCGTTTCATATTTTTTTGTTGTTGTAAAAAAACAAACTTGACACCCCCTACTGTTGCAGAAAAACAACGTCGTAGCTCCCTAGAACTCCGCTCTGGATCAACTTGAGCTGAGATCGAAAAGACCATATCTGAGGATGTCTTTCCGAATTTTGATCAAAGTTTTCGGACAATGGGGTCCTGAACTGAACAATCTACGCACTGAGGTATCTCGTTCAGCGAGTTTTCAGCGGTGTTCAAATGGTTCAACACGCTCATCACCCACTCAGATTGGATTTCCGCTGAGTCTCGTGTTGAGCTTGTTCTTTGCACAAACAAAACAAATTCTACAGGAAGCCGAGACACTCCAAGGCCCCCGACGTCGGGGGCCCTCTCAACGGGCACGGTGAAAACAGCTCTTACATATTTAATGGAATGTAACTCATTCACATCAATGAGAGATAAGTGAGCAGGTATATAAGTCTTTTTTTGGAGTTGAGTGAAGGTATTGATCAAGAAGTTCAAGTTCAATAAAAATCTTACTATTCTAACAGAATGATTCATAAATTTGATCCCAATCAAAAGACAAAGTGAAGCCATCCAAGGCAATTCTGATCAAATTAAACTCAAGTGATCAATTTACTCAACATCTCCATACCATTTTCTGTTTTGGATAATCGATGGTATGTTATAATCTGCTGCAAGACAACAAATGGTTCATTTTTAATTACACTTATCACTGAAATCATTTCAATCCGTTTCAATTCATATTGCAATGGTTTCTTTTTGGCTCCGAAGTCGTAATCAAACAGAGATAGTCTTGAATCTGATGAGTTGAGAAGATATCAGTAAAGCTTACCAAAGACTTGAGAGCAATCAAATCAAGAAAAGGTATAAACTGATCAAACTACTCACATATTAAAACCATCAAGAGCTGTACTAATGACTACACCAGGAATTTGAGGATGCCAATGTACTTCTTTAATCTCACTTTGACCATGATGAGCAAAAAGAAGTTGAGGTGGTAATGATTCAGTATTAGCATCTGTCATCATTCCATTTTCTTCTTCATCTGCTTCTACAGATAAATCCCAAAGGGTCACTTGATCATCTGCACCAGATGCAGCGAAACATGAATCTTCTGTTGGATGCCATTCGATTGATGTGATAGGAGCTTTGTGCCAATTGAAACTTGCTACAGGTAGATGCTTCTCGGCGGTTTTCCCGGGTGTTTTCGTACTGTGGTTGATAGATACAGCAAGACGAACACAAGGCAGTAAAGAAATAAGTTAATTTTGCAAGTAAAAACAAAAAGACGAAAATATCGGAATGCGGTCACGCACCTCAACGTTCGAAGATCCCAAACCTTGATTCCACCTTCATCTCCACCGGTTACAATCAAATAACTAGTTTTCAAATTCCAACTCAACACATTCACATCAGCCTTATGAGCCTCTGGAACACCAATCACACTTTTTCTATCCTTTACTCTTACATCCCAAACTCTTAAACTCTGATCAGCAGAACAACTTGCAAAGACAGTTGATTCGGTAGGTGACCATTGAAGATCTTCAACAGATGAAGTATGACCGCTATAAGGTTGTGCGCTTGTAGTGAAACCAGAGTTGGTAGAAGTAGTCAAGAAAATTTTCGAATGAATATCTCCAGAGAGTAATCGAAGGGATGAGGGTGAACTAGAGCTTTGGTTAGCTGCACCCCATGCCAAAGCGAAACCTTCAGCACGACCGTGTTGGTGAATAGTGTGGATGGGTGACTTTGAGAGAGATAGGTTTCCGGAGCCAGCAGGAGATTGAAGACTATACAAATGAGGTGCGATATCAAAGATATTGACTTTTCCGGTACCCGAGAAAGAAGCCACAAAATATGAATCTGGTGGTCTAGGTGGTCGATTCGAGAGTGGAAGTGGTAAAGGTTGAGCCTTGATCCGGTTAACAGAACCTTTATGAGGAATAGTTTTGAAAGTTAATGTTGGTTCTTCGTCCACTTCGTCATCGTCATCTTCATCTTCCTCATCTGGATCGTCTTCCAATTCAGGATCTTTACGCATCCTACTCAAACCATCCCATTTCATTATCATAATTTCGTCTTGATCAACGTCTCCTGTTGCGTCCGCTTGAGTACCGGCTACAACACATACTGAATGAGGCATCCGCATCCGCTCCTCTCCTAAATCATCCCTCAGAACGTCGAAAGATAGCGCTGGCCAGGCCATTGTCAAGGGATGCAACATCTTGTAAGCCGTGGGGTCTGCTACCAATTCTTCACCCTCTCCTAGGGTACGACCATGGATATGTGGTAGATAAGCCGTTATCGAAGGTGATCGAGAGCGAGCTTTCTTGGACCCGGCCTCATCTGAATTCCTCGCCAGATGATATCACGGTGTTGAAAAACGATTCAGAAGACGAAGAAATTAAAAATTTGCCTCAGTTAAGAACTTGACTTCAAAATCACTACCATGAGGTACAGACCAGCGTCATCATCATCATCGGCTTCGAGAGATCGACCGGCTCCAGGTATATTATCATCCATCTTATCTTCATCATCATCATCCTCTTCCGAATCTTGATTAAAATGTACACTACCAGCTTCTTCATCTTCAAATTCATCTTCCCAAGCGTCTTCAAATTCACCAATACCTTCTTGACCTTCACTCATATTAATAGCAGATTGAAGTCTAGCTGGAAGATCATCATGATCAATTGCTGCTGATTTCGCTTTACGTTCTTCAGGGTCGAGATCATTTGAAGGTTTGGTAGTTGTTTGAGAAGTAGGTGTTGGACTGATTGGTCGTTTTTTTACTTTGTTTGATGATTTACCAGCCATGGTGGGTATATGCAGTTCCGAAAGGATAAGGGTGTGAAGTCGAATCCCAATATTTTTTTGGTCCGCCTGACTCCAAAAATTACAGCCGATGGTCAAATTGTGGTCAAAAATCAACCAAGTCAAAACTGATTGGTTAAGTCGGTTTAGCCAGGTACTTAATTTGAAGGTACACTTCGCATGCTTCACATTCTCTTACCAAAATGTTGGACTGAGTTGGTATCTCTGACCTGGTTCCACTCCTCCAACTACTTCTTGGTTTCATTACCTGAGGGTTTTGGAAGGCAAAATTGCTCAAGCTTTTTGGGATTGACTGGTGCTCAAGTGTTTGAGCTATAGTCTAAGAATTGCTCAGAGTAAATCACAAATCCATTGGGACTGATGTGTTAGGACTTGATGAGAGATGGCAAGATGCAAGTGAGAAAGAGGGTCTTCTGGTAAAGTAGTTAGATTGCTAAGTAAGGAAAAGAGTCCCTGCTCTACGCATCACAAGAAGTCTAGATGGTACAGTATAAGCATATAACAGGTAAGCCTTATACAAGTAGGGTCATAACACCACTCCCCCTTTGATGTCTTAACCTCCTCTTGCAGGCCAGCATCTTTCCACTGGTTGGCATTAAAAAAACCATTGGGAAAAAGCCTCACCCTCTCTACTTTCTCCTTGACCTTCTATATCTTACTTCAGCTTGAGGATATTTTTGATTGAATTCATTTACTAGTTCTTGAGCATTTTGAGGATTGCTTGACGGTTCCCACAAATCACATTCTTCTCCGTACCCTGTCCAGTTGATTAAGTATTCTACTCACTGTAAACATTATTCAACTTCCCCAAGTGGGCAGGAAAAATGATTGGGAGTATGATTTGTCATAAAATGGTCTATCACTCTACACCTGAGCCATAAAACCCACACTACATATGTGCAGCAAGCTAAGTCAATAGTTGTCTATCATGTACATACAGGTCTGCTCAGTTTTTTGCCCATCAGGATAAATAAATCACATGTTATACCACATGTAACTTTTTCGACTTTGGAATTTTTTTCCCAAACATTCACTACATATAATTCTGTAGCTGCTCAGGCAATATTGTTGAAGCTATTTCTTAGTAACAGAAAGGGTGTTACATGCAGTTGAGTTGATGAGATCACACCAAAACATCGAGTCAGTGTATGTAGTCAATCTTTTGAATGCTTTTTTCAATCGGAAAGAAGTTACAGCATGTATTACATATGAATAACTTATTGTGATGAGCAGATAACTGAGCAGAACTGTATGTACATGATGTCCACATATTCACTGAGCCTGCTACACATATGTAGTGTGGGTTTTATGGCTCAGGTGTGGAGTGATAGACCATTTTATGACAAATCATACTCCCAATCATTTTTTCCTGCCCACTTGGGGAAGTTGTATAATGTTTGCAGTGACTTTCTTGCATTTCTTTCTCTTATCCAATATTTCATTAACTTTGAATTCTTCATTTTCATTGATTATTACTGCAGGTGCTGGGGTTGCTTCTTGTCATTTAATTGAGCTTGGATCATACTTCCGTAATAAGTTAACATGGAAGACAGGATGTATTTTGCTCATGGATTTGGGTAATTCAAGTCTATATGTGTTAGTTGAAACTTGTGCGGAAATTACAAATGGTCCCAGCCAACAATGTGAAAACTTAACACACTGTGCAGATGTAGTATTTTTCCACCATGCAAAATGATTAAAATTAATGTCAAAATGATTAAAAATGCTGTGTTAATGCATAAAAATGCACTATTAATGCACCATTCATGTGGAAAAATGCAGCATCAATGCAGTAAAATGCAGTGTTAATGCACACACAAAATGAATTCAGAATTCTACCTTTTTCAATTTTGTTTGTCCTTCAGGTCAATCATTTTTCACTTGGGAAAAATACTACATCTGCCCAGTGACAGTGGGTCTTGACGTCAATGTGTGTTTGCTGTTCAACCAAACTTTGTCTCCCTTCTCCCACGACGGTGCGTCTTTTACTTTTCGATTGTGATGTTTCTTCATTTCTTCTTGTGTTAAGTTCATTGTATCTTTTAATTCTCTTTGCACCGTCTTGATCTGCTCCATTTGATTTTCAACTAGTGGTACACATTGCGTGCTTGCAGCAATATCTGTGAAATTCACATCAAACCCATAATTAGCCTTGAATGGTGAGATTCCTATTGCAACATGTTCATTATTGTTATATGAAAACTCTGCAAATGGTAGCAGGTCAAACCAGTCATCTTGCTTATAAGAGGTGAAGTGTTGAAGAAACAGTTCCACCACATTGTTTGTGATTTTTGACTGCCCGTCGGTTTGCAGATGATAAGCGGTTGAAGACTGCGTTTTGATCCCCAATTGTTTATGGAAGTCTTTTGTTATTCTGGAAATGAAAATGTTTCCTTGATCCGACGTTATCGTTCTTGGGGTGCCATGTAGTCTCCAAACTTCTTGAATCATCAAGTTAGCTAGTTCATTCGAGGTCATACTTTTCTTGCAGGCGATGAAATGAGCCATTTTTGTTAGTTGGTCGACAACAGTGAGGATGCTATCATACCCTCCTGATTCCGGCAAGTCCGTAATCAAGTCATAACAGCTATTGAGCCACGGTACTTCAGGAATAGGCAATGGTTGCAATGATCCAAACAGTTTTTTTGGTTTGAGCCTTCACTCTCTGGCATGATTGACAACCGTCCACGTATTTGTTGACAAAGGCCTTCATCAACTGCCAGTGATAGGCTTGTTTAATCAGAGCTAACATCCTCATTTGTCCTGGGTGCCCAGCCAGCTTGCTGTCATGTCTAGAACGCAAGATTTGAACCTTTAGATCAGTATCACATGGTACAACAATTTTGTTGTTGAAATATAAAATCCCATTCTCCACTTGGTATCCTTGTAAATGCTTTGAGTTTGGCATTTCATCACACAGCCTGATCAATTCTTTGATGTGCTCATTTCCTCCTGCTTTCTCTTTGATTAGTTCAATTAAATCTGAATCTTGTAATATTTGACGGCTTGGTTCCATTTGCTCTTCTTCATTTAGTCTATCTTCTTTTCTTTCTTCAAATATATCATCATTTTCAAACCACATTTCAGCAATTTCTAGTTCATTCAGGAATGCGTCAGCCGGTAAGTTTTTGGGTTTTAATAACTGTCCAAATGTCAGTTTGGTTCCTTCAGCAGGTGCAAAGTCTGGCCTGCGCAAAAATGCATCTGGCTTTGTTGACTGTCTACCAGGTCAAAAATGTATCTCAAAGTCAAACAAGCCCAGAGTTTTGGCCCAGCGCGCCTGTCGCCTTGTGAGTTCCTTGGTTGTCATGAGGGATTTCAAATTTTTGTGATCAGTGTACACTATGACATTGAGCCGGTTTGGGGTACCTTCAAGGTATTGACACCATTCCTTGATGGACGCCACTACCTCTGTAGAACTCCTACACAGTGTAGCGTAGGCTGAGCCGGAGAGGGGATGAAGCACTGCCGGAGAGAATGAGAGTACAACAGGTGCAGTTAAGCCGCCCTCGACCTATAATAATCTCTAAGTTCAGAAGCAGAGGGATACAATTCAAAAAGAAAACTTCCTGCTACACACAAACAACACCTGTAACAACTTCAATTTACCCCTTCCACTGATAAAATCAGTACCAAACCTGGTCCAAAAGAGCTCCGACAAGTCTAAAGACTGTACAGAGTGGTCACCAAGGCCCTTAAACACTATTTTGAATAAGCTAGGGCTATAGAAAAAGTAAATCAAAGTTTTATACAAGTAGATGATAATGTTTTGCAGTCAAATTTAATTTTTAAGACTTCTTCAAAACTAATTATTTGAAATAAAAATAATAAAAATAAATGATTTTAAGATAATTGATGACTGAATAGATACTGTTTAAACTTCTACTTAGACTGCTTAAACTATAAAAAAATACACTGCTGATTTTCTACGAGAAAAACTATTCGAATGACTCTAAAACTTGTTCAAATGCCAAAACACAGTTACTGTAATGGATTTCACAGACAGACCTTTCACACACAAAGATTTCACACTATAGAACACGTAATCACTCAGAATTAAAAAAAATAACACTACTACCCTTATAAGGGTTTAAAACTAAAAAAAACTCGATAACTCTTTTTAAAATAACACTAAAACAAACTTGACTCTAACACTCGATAAACAAACACTAAGAGCATCCACTATGTTGAGGGTGTTTTATCGTAAATTTTGCGGTCCTGATCGCAAAATTTAATCATGCGTGTTGTAGCTAAGTTGTTAACCGCATGAAATCCACTATGGGATGATGTAACGTAGGATTTAACTACGATAATCTGTTCTTAGAACACTATACACGCTATGGCAAAGTCGAGACTCGAATTGAAGTATCTTACCACGCCTCACCCAGCTCACTTCTATGATGATGACTACCTTGGTAGCCAGAAAGAACCAAAATGATGGCTTCAGGTGTTGACAATGAGCATCGAGCTTTCTCACATCTTGCTCGATCTTGGTGAAATCAATTGCACGGAATCACTTTTTTTTAAAACAAAATGCGTTTTTTTTAGCAAATTCAGAGTAAACAGCTACCATCAACAAGCTGTGATTTTGAGGGACGAGGGAAGATTTTGATTGAAGGTGGTGAGTGCAGAGTGGGATGGATACAGATAGATCATTTGATGGCTGTTGACCGATTTGATGCGCCAAAAGTCTACGATAAATCAAGTCGTAGGCTTGCGTAGATTTGAACAAGGGGAGTGCAAGATTTGACGCAGTCGTACGGACCGCATGTCTAAAACAGGTCCATAGTAGACCTGTCTGGATTTTAGCGTTATTCTAACGCTAAATCACATCGTTAACGCACCCATAGTGGATGCTCTAACACTCTACCACAATCCCCAGACACACACATCAACTCAATCAACCCACTCTTCTTATACCTAACCACCTCGATCACAGCCACACTTTCATGTTATCAAATTTAATCAATTATGTCATTTGCTCTACAATCGGTCTCATTCATCTTTGCATCTAACGTAAGTCCTTTCTATTTTCTAACTCTTTAGTTTCTTCTTCTTCTTCTTTAGTTCTTTCATCTACTAATTGGTTAATTCATTCTCTTTTTTTCATCTTTAGCTTGATTCCTTTCAGTTATCTCCTTCCTAAACCGATTGATTCAAATCTAAATTCCAATTTGTAAGTCTTTTCATCTTCATTATCTTTCTTTTAGGAGGGCGTCTCAAGTTGAATTTTTTTGTTTTTTGTTTCACACTTGGACCTTGTTCGTATTTTTCATTTACTAGCTCCAAGTGATTGAATTGAACAAAGGGTTTTGGCCTCTGAGCTTAGGTAACAAACAGCGGCTCGCGCTCTGCTTGGGCAGAGGTTCAAGAGAAATCGCCCAAAAAGAATCATTCTAAGCCCATGATCTTGAGACTTAACATAATTTATACATTCATTTCCCTTGTTTTTCATATCCTTCTGTCACTGTCTAATCCCATACTTATGTCCCAGTCGGACCCATTTCAGCGTCAAAAACTCTCATGTTGAGGTGTGAGAAAGGGACCTGTGCTGAAAACGAACAGAACTCACAGATCCCTTTGCTCTGGTATCAAGAAGGTCAAGGCTCAAAATCGCTCTCGGATAACTGTTTGTTTCACACTTGGACCCTGTTCGAAAAATCGCCAAAAAAACCTCTACTTGAGACGCCCTAGTTTAATCATTCTATAAACTAATCAATCATTTGTTCTTCTTGATTCTATCTCAATTGGATTATAGCTTGTTATCTTCTTGGTTTCATCTAATTTAATCGATCAATCGATCTGATGCTTCAATTTAATGTGTAAGTCTTTGTTGAAGTTTACGTTTTATTTTGATACATTACATGTTACATTTCATAAGTTAGAAACTTAATGTTGTTTATTTCATATCTCATTATCTAAATTCATATGTAGCTTTTACTGTTTGTTACTGATATCATCAATATTAACCTAACTTTGTTTTACTCGTTATTATTAATATCACCTCAAAGAGCAACGAAGAAAGCCTCCCTCTTCATCCAAGATTTTCTATTACATTCTTGGGTGATAGGTGAGTAGCTTATTCGTGGGATTTGATGGTAGTTCATTAGATTTGTTCTGAACTCAAATCATCCCTGCTCTGACAGGTATGTTTCTCATTCTATATTTCATTTCATATCTTGATTTCCTTTTTATTCATTGTGATGGAATTAAAAATTGATCCAAGATTTTCTATTACATTCTTGGGTGATAGGTGAGTAGCTTATTCGTGGGATTTGATGGTAGTTCATTAGATTTGTTCTGAACTCAAATCATCCCTGCTCTGACAGGTGAGTAGCTTATTCGTGGGATTTGATGGTAGTTCATTAGATTTGTTCTGAACTCAAATCATCCCTGCTCTGACAGTTTGTAACAGTCTTCTTTCCATTTTCATTTCTTTTAGTTTCTTTTAGTTTGATTCTCCTGCATACTAATTGTTCATCTGTTCTTCTTTCTATCCTAATTTGAATTCTAGCTTTGTATTCTTTATCTTTTAGGTCGATCGATTTTGATTTTTAGCTTTTAATGTGTAAGTCTTTCCTTTTTGTCTTTTGTTTCTTGTAGTTTGAATGATCTATATACTCATTACTTGTTTGTTTATTCTTTCATCTTAATTTTGATTATAGTTGTTTTTTATTCAATCTTATTCCTTTTTTTTGTATTGATATTTATTTAGTTTGTTTCTGTTGTACCGTGATGTTGAATAAATAAAAATGAAACTTATCAAAATTGAAGTACTAAATTAAAAGATTTGTATATGAGAAATTCTAAACTGAGAGTTATCGAGTAGATCCTAATAAAAGAGTAAGCTTTTGAATAATAGGGCGTTTCAAGTCAGAAATTTTTTGTGAAACTTTTTAAAAAACGGACAAGTTTTTTAAATTTTACGGTGGGGTTTTTTTCTGCAAATATACGGTCAACACCATTCGGGACACCTAAAAAGGTGTCCCATTTTTTTTAAATTTACGGTATATTTTGCAACATTGGACAACTTGTTGGACTGTAAAATACCGTAAATTTATTGACTTGAAACCCCCTAATGTGAGATTGATTTACTAAAAGCATGAAAAAGTAAAAGTAGTAATAGTCATGAAAGACTTTGCTTTCCACACCGCCAAGAGTTCTGTATCAAAGATCTTGTAGTTGTGCTCTGCTTGAATTGAGGATTGTGATAAGTAAGCAATGCGGTGAAGTTTGCCGTTGTCTTCAGATACTTGCAAGAGAACTGCTCCTAATGCGTAATCCAAGCAGTCACATTCCAATACAAATGGTTTGTATGGGTCTGCTATCTTGAGTACCGGTGCCGTGGTGAAGGCCGTCTTGAGTGCTTCAAACGCTTGATTCCGTTCCTCATTCCATGTAAATTCAACATCTTTCTTGTACAATTCATTCAACAGTTGTGCAACTTTGGAAAATTGATTTATAAATCTTCTGTAAAATTTCACAAATCCTAAAAATGTCTGAGTGTCGGATAGGTTCTTTGGGACTGGCCAATCCTTGACCGCTTTCACCTTGCTTGCATTGTATTCACTCCATGACCTCAATTTGCCCGGCGTGATTACTTACCTTGACGATAATCATACATCTACTTTTTTCTATCAAGGGTACAACTAAAACATGACCCTTGATAGAAGACATCACTAAAAACAATTCATTTACAAAAAACCCGTACCAGAATAAAACAACTCTGGTACAATTTCACTAAAATATATTGAAAGTCCCTACTCAGGGTTTGATAACCAAAACAACCTGACCAGGCAAAGCAAGAAAGGGCTGCTTAGTAACAAACCAGCCATATAAGATCAAAACAGTCTACAATGAAACAGGGTCTATGACATCACAAAGTAAAAGTCAGTTATATAAAGGTCTTGCTTTAGACCAACAATAGAAGACTCATTCTTACCACTAACCTTTACTACAAAAACCACCTTTTTTTCTTAAAACTGATTTTCTTTTTGACAAACCTTTTTTAACAAAACCTTTTTCCTTTTAAAAACAAAACACTTCTCTTAGATAGACATTCTAATACTTTGAATTCTTATTAAACTAGAATCCTACTTTAAATATCTCTTCTCAGACCAGTTATCTGTTTTCTCTTTCTTATCTCTCTCTTCCTTAAGTCAAAAGTGTTACAGATCATTTGGCTCGAATAGCCAATCCGACTAAAATCCTTCGCAAAACATCCCCTTTTTGATTCAATAACAATCAACCAACACTGAAGTGTGGCCTAAAGTACAGATTGCTATCTTCAGCTTTTGCTTTGGAAGACGGTTGAGTGTACAGCACCTCAATCACACTGCAAAGATAATATATTTTTCCATGGTGAAAAATGATTGCATTTATTCTAAAATGATTGACAAAAAACTGTTTCTGAAATTTAGGGCCCAGTTTTAGCCCAAAATTCTTGGAAAACAGATTGCAGAGAGATACAATGCTGTTTGTCCTTGAACGTTTTTTTCAAGTTGCTCAGAGTGTTTTACTCAGAAGTAACTCAGCAAGCAATTCCTGATACTCTTTCTGGTTTTTGAAAGCTCACAGCAGTTCAAAAAATCCGGAAAAATCAGAACAGATCAAAAATGCCCTTTGTAATGTTTGGTGCCTTTGTCTTGGATATATGCAAGGTATAACACCAAAAGTTCTTCTCTGTCTGCCAAATAAATTGTAAATGTATTTTGGGTCACCAATGTAGCAAATGTGGACAGATTATCCTGATATTTTTTCCAGATAATGGCACATCCTTTGTTGTGTTGCGAAATTTTTTCTGGGTGATTTTGGAGCCTTGTACATATGTCAGCATAATATATATAGTTTTAACAATACACATGTGATGGTATACATACTGAGCCAGCAAGATCCCAAAAAAAACGTTCAACAAAGGGAATGCTGTCCTTCACTTATGATTTTTTTTCTGGCTTGTTCTCGTCAATTTTGGAGGCTTAAATGAGTGCGCAAGTTCCGCATTTCTGTCTATCTTGCCAAAAAATCTGGAAAATCACCAAACGGAGTGGTAGAATTTTTCTATATCCGCCAAAACCTCCCACCGGAAAGAAAATCACACAATTTTACTTACCTGATTTTTTCAGATTTTTTGGACCAATATGAAGCATGCCATTTCAATTGCTGGTTTCAATCATTTTTCACCATGGAAAAATATATTATCTTTGCAGTGTCAGTAACTGGCAGCGGTGAACATTCCGCACCAAAGACAACTGTAGAAACCAACTACAGTTCCATCAACTCTACTAAGAACCAAAAACCAAACCTCGAACAAGAATCTATCTAGATTGTTATACAACAAGGTCTACATTTAGTAAGTGATTCATCCTAGTCTACACCCTTTAGTAGTCTCAGGCTGACAATCAACTAGTTCCATTGTTAAAGGAAGAGGGTATTTGTTCTTATAATGACTTACGGAGAAGGAGGTACCACTGCAATAACAAGAAGTCTTGTAGTAGCTGTAATGGAGAGAACGTGGGTTAAAGGCTTGAATATACCCGGTCACTCCTTTAGAATAGGAGGAGCCACACTATTGACAAAAGCAGGCGTGAACCTAGATGTGATCAAACGACTAGGATGATGGAAATCATTGTGCCATGTGTTATACCAAAGAGAATTGGACAAATAAAAAAGGGGGGTCGGCGAAGAGAATCCCACATATCACAGACGATGTGATTCCTCACTACAACTGATCATTCTGTCAACAAACCTGCATCATAGCTTTGTTCCCGTGATTACATACATCTAACCTCCTATGTCTACTGCCCACATGTGCTGATACAATTTCTTGCAATTGCGGGATACAAAGTAGAATACGGGAACGTGCCCTGCTTTAATGTGCCCGGTGTAGAACTTATAACCCAACAAGGGTTATACAGAGCTGGAAGAGGATAATCTACTAATAAAATGACTAGTAGAAGTTGTCTGAGACTGCTCTTCTAAAACAACACAATCAGGAAAAGGCTCTGTTGTATTGAGTACAGATAAGGCACCAGAGAAATATATCTTTCACACGTAATTTTTCAAAAGCACAATTTTTATTACTATCAACACTGCTATAGTGTCATTCCCAAATGATAACTGAAGAAAATAAGCAATATCTTAATGATATTATTCCCAATGAGTCTTTTTGACTATAATACTAAAGTAAATTTCTCTTTATAGCTATAATAAAGGGCGGATTTAAGTGACCAGGTACTACAGTCGTTATCACCAAAGCCCTCTGACTGGCTCCCTGCAAGAACAATTGGGGCAGTTGACCCGGTACTTTGGTATTTTGTATGCCATGATATTTCTCGAAAAGCCCATTTTTGGACTGTTCAGGTGTAGAGGAACCAAGAAATGGTACTCATGAACCTGTACAGCCACTTTTGCAAAAAGAAATTGATCTAAGACCCCAACCAGTCGGACCGCGGGCTGATTTGAGCCTGATGCAAGCCTAATACAGGCAGATTTCATGGCTTTACATAACTAGCTATGTACTTAACATCATAGTTAAGTCAGATTTATAGCATAAAACCCCACAAAAAATACAAAAGTTTGGTCAAAATTGGTGAAAACCACCAAATTTTTGATTGTTTTGGTGAAAATAGGTGTTATGGGAACCCCCTGACCAGTCGGACCAGGGCCGGCCCCGGCCAAACCAGTCAGAGAGCTTTGGTGATAACAACTGTATTAAAATAAGTTTATAATGATAAACAAAATAATAACTGCGTAAATGATAAAGAAAAAAGGGGAACAACAATCCCAGAATCCTCTCAAAGTATATATAACAATGTACTCCAATTTTTACAATGGTTAACAACCTCAAAACCAATCAAATCCGCCCAGAAATCCCTAAAAACCCTATGATGACGCAATGTAATGATTTTGTTACTAATAAATGATGTAATTTTCACAGCCAAAAGTGATCAATGACACAATAATATGATGTACAGCACTTCTTATGATGAATACAGGTGATTTTTTCCTTGTAAACTAGCTGAAAACCAAATTTTGAGATTATGAATTTTTTCAGATGTGCTCCAATTTTTGATCACTAAAGTGCATCTTGTAGCCCTCGTGTTACTGATCATTTATGACGCCCATTTGACCTATTTCTGATGAGTGATGAGTAAGATATTGAGTTGTGAAGTTAAGGTTTTTAGCATTACATGTTGACTTGTGACTGTAAATTCAAAATTCACACCAATTCCTTATTTGCCTTATAACATTTTACGTACACCTCCGCTACTATTGATTTAAAGTCTGTACATTATATAATCTACTCTTGTGCGTTGAATCAGCTATCTACCAACCTAATCTGACGTCATTTGACATATGTAATGAGCTGAAAACCTTCATTGTTGACGAAATTCACCCATTTTCTTCACTTTTCACAGCTGCTACTCTCTTTTTCTTGCTCATGTAATATGACATCATCTTCTATAACCTTGAAAATCCCGGAAAATCCTCTTGGAAACCTTAAATTCCACTATTACCACTATTACATAACCAAACTACACGTGTACCTCTTGTTTACCAACTTCGAAAAAGTACCTTTTCCCTAATAACTTCTGTTTCTTCTTATCAACCTTCAAGATTAAAATTGTCACAGTATAATATAATGTTGTTCTTTCATATTCTAACCTCATAATACCCATAACTTTATTTTTACTACCCTAAAAACCATTTTCCAACCTATGTACCTATATTTCCGAATTTTTCTTATGTTTTTCTTTCTTTCTTTTTATAATGAATTTGTGAATGAACTCTAATGATCTTAATAATTAATGTGAAATGAAATGATGTAATTTTAACCCTATGACCAATACATAAGCCTATAAGAGCTTCAATTGATCCATAAACCTCCATTTTGGATTTTCTGTCCTGCTAAATCTTTCTAATAAACTGGTAAACTACTAATTATGAATTTTTTAATTGGTCCCTTAAATTAATCACCACACTGGCTTCTACTTTGTATCCCGTAACTGTTACTATAATTGGATCACCTCAATTTTAACTTACCCTTTGTAAACTAACTACCCGAACAGATGTGTTGGCAACAGGATTGGGAGAAGCCTAATTAGGCTCAGGCCAGTTGCCTGAGGATTGGGGAATTTAATCTTCTCCCTGCCAATAGGTTGCGCACAAGTACGTACCCAGAGAGCCATTTAGGAGACTGGTTATCCTTCTCAAGTTGAAGTATGAACTCTCCTAGAGATTGATACGGGAGGGAAGGTTCAAACTCAAGAGTTGAACTATCCCTCCCAAGAACTTGTTTACGCAGGAAATTTCCAGGTTTCAGAGGAAGAAGATACTCCCTGAAACCTACCGCCCACATCTGATCCTCTCCTCACTTAGTACTAACTAAGCAAGGAGAGGAAATATCTAGAATAAATGTAAGAGTTACAATTTGATAATGGAGAAGATTGGTAGGTGGTGAAGAATTGATTTGACCAGGGGAGTGAGAGATGAATTTGGGGTAAGGCACATGGAAATCAGATTAAATGTGGTGAACGTGTAGACCTGGAAATTGGTAGTAGGTATTGGGAGTTTAATCAGGTTTTGCCGGCGAACACAGTTTACCTTCAACTTGTATGATAGGTTTTAAGAAAAATCAAAATAAAAAGAAGATTGGTCTGCAACTTTCTCTTTTCTCATTATGAAAAGAAGAGCTTAGGAGGATTACATGGAGTGTAATTTCTGGCAGTGAAAATTCTATTTTCATCATTTCAAATCTCTCTGGGAAATTACAAGTTTCCTTGGTACCAAACTCTTTCCTGTACCGTGGTACCGTGCCTTATGTTCATCCTTAAAAATTCATGGAACTATACCGGTACCTTTGTGCCTTTGGGCACCGGAAACACCCGAACCAATCCGACACGATACGACTTTTCGGAGGGCTTCCATGTCATATTGTCCAACCCATATATTCAGACCAATACCCAATACAATATGAGGACAAAAAAAATCCAAAAATTTGGTCGGCCATATTGTGTCGCTGAAGCAATACACTGTAAACATCATTCAACTTCCCCAATTTGGCAGAGGAAAATGATTAATAGTACAGTTTTTCATAAAAGAATCTAATACTGCACACCTGGGCCATTTCACCCACACTACATATGTGCAGCAAGCTAAGTCAATAGTTGTCTATCATGTACATACAGGTCTGCTCAGTTTTTTGCCCATCAGAATAAATAAATCACATGTTATACCACATGTAACTTTTTCGACTTTGAAATTTTTTTCCCAAAAATTCACTACATATAATTCTGTAGCTGCTCAGGCAATATTGTTGAAGCTATGTCTTAGTAACAGAAAGTGTGTTACATGCAGTTGAGTTGATGAGATCACACCAAAACATTGAGTCAGTGTATGTAGTCAATCTTTTGGAAGCTTTTTTCAATCTGAAAGAAGTTACAGCATGTATTACATATGAATAACTTGTCCTGATGAGCAGATAACTGAGCAGAACTGTATGTACATGATAACCACATATTCACTGAGCCTGCTACACATATGTAGTGTGGGTGTTATGGCTCAGGTGTGGAGTGATAGACCATTTTATGACAAATCATACTCCCAATCATTTTTCCCTGCCCACTTGGGGAACCCGAATAATGTCTGCAGTGATACGAGCCGATACCGTACTTAAAAATTGGTTGCAAGGCTTTTCAAGTAGGAAAAAGCCAAATCGCCTCCATCCTGTATCGTGTTGCCGATACCCGATATGAAAAAAGGGGACTTCTCATGTTGGGTCGGGCGAAGCAATATGGAGAAATCTGACTTTTGATGTCGGATTGGTGATACGATACCAATACGATACTGACTTTTGTGTCGGATTGGTTTGGGCGTTGGCACCGGTAACATTTACTGAACAGGAACCCCCTTTCATTTCCGAATGCAGAAACCTCTTTCCTACACAGTCTTCATCTAAACACTTTAGTATGACCCAATCCGTCTAACTGAACACCTCATTTTTGAAGCCTTGATGGTTTTGAAACTCTACCTGAGATTTGAGTACTTGAACCAGTTGTCAAGTTCTCCAACAGAAAGATTTAAAGTGTTACACACAGGCAAGAGGCTACGGGATATGCAGTATGAGATTATAGGGGCTTCACTTAACCGTTCTCGTCAATGCTGGGCTTCGGAGAGTCCTCACTTCTTCCAGAGCTGATGGAGTGACTTTCCGGGCCTAGGTGGGATTGCAGTTTCTTTTCTTTCTTTCTATTGCTTATCTTAGTTGTTGTTGTGACTTCTTCAAGAGCTGATTGATTAACTTCCTGTAGCCTACTTTGACATCACAGCAAAGTTCCAAGTCTGTTTACTCTAATGAGAAGTTGTGCCAGACAAGTTTCCGGACCCTCAGTGAAGGTACTAATAGAACCTTACACTTTTTTTTGATCTGTTCACTTCAAAAACAATGATCAAACTCAAATAATGAACACCAACATACTTTCACCATTTTTTATGCTATTTTTATTCTTCCTTTGTTAACTCTGAAATATTGACCACCTGCCAATCTGCCAATCTGTCAACACCTCAGTCCGGTTAACCAAACCTTCTAACATCAGCATAGCCTCAACACAGTCCCTGACCTGCACTGCTGTCCAATTGTGGGCCATCAGAATGATTGGTGTCACTTTGATGTGACCGGCAAGGTTTCCGGACAATCCCAACATCTGACTTTGACAGGCCCGTAAAGCTTAACAAAAACAGCAAAAACCCACCTAACCAGCTGAGTCACCACCAGCAACACATCCACCACACTATTATTGGACACCTGGAGCATCAGTATTGGGTTTTCCGGCACCAACTGACTGTGTTCTGTACGCCTCACGTCATTGACACTCCCTGGCCTGCCAGTTACTAGTAGCTTGGGGCTGGGTCTCAATTCTTAATCATCAATTCTTGCAACTTTCATCTTACGCATCCCAGTGACAAAGCCAATCCAATGCATTCATTAATCAATCACCTTTGAGAGAGCTGAGCACCCAAAGCAAGTTGTAAAAAAAATCCTTGCATGACAATTAACCTTCTTACAATAATCTCTGAAAGGAAGACCCCCCCAAATCATAGTGACATATATTGGCATCACCCGTTGCAACACCTGCGCAGGCTGCTACATGAAATCTTCTGTGGCGCAGAGGGTTGAAATTTTGTCAAAGCAGATAACCGCTGCAGGGTGACGACATAGATTTGTGCTTCTTTTACTGTAAGTGTAGAGGCTAGGAATGGCATGGCATGGTCTTCTACGGAATGCGAGACGTTCCAAAGTGACAATGCGAAATTTCAAAAATCAAAAATCACAATTCCCGGGTGCAAAATTCAAAAATCAAAGACAAAACTACAGAAAATACTCAAATACAGGGATAAAACCCCTGTACTGGGGTAAAAGTCATGGCAGAAACCCCTTTTTGCCCAAATTTCCAGTAGTCAACACCGTTTTCATTGCATTGTCACCTTTCGACAAAAAGTACCAGCAACACCAAAAACCAAAAAATCAAAAAACCAAAAATCAAAAACCAAAAACCAAAAAATACATTTCTCAAACTGTACAATTCAAACACCAATGTTAGATTCTACTGCAGCCAAAAACCACATTTTGGCCAACTAGCTACAAGCTCGGTCTCACAGGTATCAACAGCTCCAACCAGAGACATTCTACCATCTGTCTCAAGAGCTTCAAAGTACCTGCTTCCTGTTTCGCTCTCCTCCAAAACCTCTTTCATCATCATCAATCCTCTTTGATTGTCTTCGATCTTCCTCAATCTTTGTCAACCGTCCTCGATCTTCCTCAATCTTTGTCAACCGTCCTTGATCTTCCTCAATCTTTGTCAACTGTCCTCGATCTTCTTTTTTCTTTGTCAACCGTCCTCGGTCTTCCTCAATCTTTGTCAACCGTCCTCGATCTTCCTCAATCTTTGTCAACCATCCTTGATCTTCTTCAATCTTTGTCATCCATCCTCAATCTTCTTCTTTCTTTGTCAACCATCCTTGATCTTCTAGTTTTGTTGTCAACCATCCTCAATCTTCTTCTTTGTTTGTATTCTTTGTCCACCGCCCTTAATCTTCTTTGACTGTCCTCAATCTTCTGCAATCCTCATCAAATCATTTATGTTGGATTTGAGAGTCCCTACCGAATTCCTGAATAAATCTTTGGTAATGTTGCTGATATACTTGTTTGAATTGGGGATGTATATCCAATAAAATGGTCTCATGGTATATAGGAGGTAAATCTTGTAGGTGGCTTGCTTTTGTCCGCCTCAGCATAAAATATCTTAGTAGCTTTCTGAGTGTGTCCAGAATTCCTTGACAATTTGATGATTGAGACTCTTGATTTGCCTTCAAACAAATTAAATTTGTTGTCTGGTGTCTTGAAAGGACTATTGATTTGATGCCACCTGGTGTAGAGGCACTTACTTTACTCATTGACTTTGGTTCATCTAAAGTCCCTAATGCATCTGGTCAATGTTAGTATTTTTATTCTTATGTGACTTTATTTCTAATCCACTGACTCTCATCTCTTTGAAATCATAGCTACTACACTAGGTCAAGCGAAACAAGTTTCAAACATCCTTCAAACTTATTATTGTGAGCATGAGTTTTCATGTATTCTCTGAGATTTGAAAAATTGATGACAAGATTTCAACTGTTTGAATTGATATTTGATCTTTCACACAGGACTTGGTAGAGCCGTCTTCATCGATGTGCTGTGGCTTTTTTGGGGTTTTTAGAGATTGGTCAAACCATTTATGGACTCTAGAACGGCCGACAAGATTAAGTAAGATGATTGACACAAAAATCGACGATACATGATTCTCTTTGTACTTACTTTGATGTCTAAGACTCGGTTGATGTCGTCTACACATGCAATTAAATTATGAGTACGATAAAGCCATTTCTAAGTAAAGAAAAAATTGACGAGTTGTTTAGGTTTTGTAGGAAAGCTTGGTTAACAGCTTAGAAATTCTGATTGCTTACTTGATTGTGTGCATCTTTTCCTACTTTTCTATGCCATTGACAGACTATGATAATGTAGTTAAAGTTCAAATATTGTAACCAAATCCAAGGTAAGCAAAATATAAATGATTGTAATGAACATGATATTTTTATTTTACGGGATGGAAGGCTTACTATGTATAGCACTAAAAACATGAACCGTCCCAAAAATATGATCATAAGAAACTCATCAGTGATTATAAAAGAAGTAAAGTTGAAAAGGAAAAACAAAAGGTATTACATATCCTAATTGTTTATAATTTCCATGTTCATAATCTAAACAAAGGTTAGTAGCTTTATTAATTATATACCCATTTTCATGTTTCCATAGTTGTAGAACTGCATCATCTCCAACTGTAAAGTAAACCAAACAAAAATCAATGAGATGTGGAATTGGTTTTTCAATGAGGTATTATATTGAGGGATGAAGCTTGGTGAAAATAAAACTTACATTTTTGATCGACTACTACTAGCCTTGTCTACGATTGTATTTTTCAAAAACGTCACTTCATTATTTTTTGGGTGAAGGATGAGATCAAAATATGTTGCTAACGCACAGGTTCGTAACTTCCACTCTGAGGTTGTAAGACTTTATTTGATAACAATGACTAAAAGAAAAGAAAAGAGATATCATTTTACTTTAGTCTTACTTCAGAATTGATCGTCCAAACGTTCAAGAATTAAGAATTAAGAAGTTCCAAGAAGAATAATCAAAATGAAATCCACTTACTTTGATATAAAACCAACCTAAATTCAAAAATCGGAAATTCAATCAATGTGGCATTTGGGATTTGCCTTAAGCTCAATTGATTGCGAGTGAGTGAAGACTTGGAGGAATGAAAGGCAAGGAAAAATAGGTTCTCTAAATATCAAGATCAGGAAGGATATCGATAAGGAGCTTGAATTCAATGGGGAAAATAGGCACTACTGGGGCCCAGACGTGATTTCTTGGCCCCAGCCTTCATCGCACGATCACCGAGTGATTGTGTGATGAAGAGACCACCTACCTGCTAGGTGGTCTAGCAGCTGCCACCCACCGCACGATCACTCGGTGATCGTACGGTGGAGGAACACCAGACCGGGGCCTAGATCTGGCTACTAGGTGGTCCAGGAACTGACCTGGCCACCTAACTGCTAGGTTCTCTACCTTTAAAAGGTAGACCACCTAGGATTTAGGTGGTCTAGCCAGCTGCCACCCACCGCACGATCACTTGGTGATCGTGCGGTCGGTGGAACACCAGACCAGGGCCTAGATTTTGCTACTAGGCCCCAGCCTTCATCGCACGATCACTCGGTGATCGTGCGATGAAGAGACCACCTACCTGCTAGGAGGTCTACCTTTAAAAGGTAGACCACCTAGGATTTAGGTGGTCTAGCAGCTGCCACCCACCACACGATCACTTGGTGATCGTGCGGTCGGTGGAACACCAGACCAGGGCCTAGATTTTGCTACTAGGCCCCAGCCTTCATCGCACGATCACCGAGTGATCGTGCAATGAAGAGACCACCTACCTGCTAGGTGGTCTACCTTTAAAAGGTAGACCACCTAGGATTTAGGTGGTCTAGCCACCCACCACACGATCACTC
>NW_006768782.1:1320547-1400433 GCF_000204055.1 Melampsora larici-populina 98AG31
GATCGTGTGGTGGGTGGCAGCTGGCTAGACCACCTAAATCCTAGGTGGTCTCTTCATCGCACGATCACTTGGTGATCGTGCGATGAAGGCTGGGGCCTAGTAGCATAATCTAGGCCCTGGTCTGGTGTTCCACCGACCGCACGATCACCAAGTGATCGTGCGGTGGGTGGCAGCTGGCTAGACCACCTAAATCTTAGGTGGTCTACCTTTTAAAGGTAGAGAACCTAGCAGTTAGGTGGCCAGGTCAGTTCCTGGACCACCTAACTGCTAGGTGGTCTCTTCATCACACGATCACTTGGTGATTGTGCGATGAAGGCTGGGGCCTAGTAGCCAAATCTAGGCCCCGGTCTGGTGTTCCTCCACCGTACGATCACCGAGTGATTGTGCGGTGGGTGGCAGCTGCTAGACCACCTAAATCCTAGGTGGTCTACCTTTTAAAGGTAGACCTCCTAGCAGGTAAGTGGTCTCTTCATTGCACAATCACCAAGTGATTGTGAGATGAAGGCCGGGGCCCCGGTCTGGTGTGCCATCGCACAATCACCCGGTGGTCCTGCGGTGGCTGGACCACCTAACCGCTAGGTGGTGTGGCTATCCTCCTAGCGGTTGGGTATTTCTTCCATTGCACAATCACCGGGTGATCATGCAATGGTGAGGCAATTTTTTTATATTATGATTTGGAATGTTAAAAAGGAGAAAGAAATGTAAATACAGCAGAATATTTACATTATCGAACTGTAGATGTTAGTTCTATTAAGGATCAAATTATCCAATTTCTTAAGTTTTTCTTATATATGTCAAAGTTCTTTTTTCTGATGAATTGGTTTTTATTAGGTTGGCTAGAAGATGAAAATCATGATGTGTTTTGAAAATCAAAAGATACTTCTACACCTTCAGCTCATTGGTAAATCATTTTATATTATCTATACTATCACTCTCATACATTTTTATCATAAGACTGACTTGGTTGTTTTGTACAGTGCACTTGACAATATACATGATTCTATAAAAGGTAAGTCACTTGTTTTATACGACCACAATTTGAGTGTTAAACCTATATGACAGTTATCTCTATTTGAAAAATTCTCACTGACCAAACTTTCTTATCCTGATGTGACTTGATATTTTTTGCCAAAAAACTCAACGGTACGGCTGGAGACTATAGAACTTCAGTATTACAAATCTAATTTTTTTCTTCACAAATAAAATTATTGAAAGATTGATCACAGAAGCTATAAAACCAATTGGGGATTTTCCCTTCAAAGAGTGATGAATCTTTTGGTGGGGCAACTTTTGTGTGAACCATATGTTTACATGTTAGATATGTAGACATATCAACTGTAATGTGTAAGGCTACATGTGTATACACAGTGTGATGGCTGACCACAACTCAGCCACCATTCGAGTGCAAGCATTTAACCAGTCCTTTGTTCTCTGATTCTGCTGATCTTATTACTGAAAACCATACTGTCCGCTTCCTTCAATTTGTTGAATCAACCAAGGTAATCTTGCTCCTTCCTTTTTCTTCCCATTACTTCCTTACACTTCAACATGATGAAGACAGAACATATAAGAACAAATATTATATCCTCAAGAAGAAATAGAACCTTGAAGAATCCACAAGAAGCCAATAATAATTGAATGTAGATTAATAAATCAATCAATATTTCTCAAACATCTGTTCAATTCATCGCAAAAGAAGACTCATATAATTCAAAACATTTACCACTCATGATTTACTCACCAACAATCATTGAAGACGGAAGTACTTGAGATACATGCAGAGATGTTTATGTCTCGTGAAGGGCAGGGCAAGTGACCGAGGGGACCCCCAACTACCAGCCTAACCCTTTGCTAAATGTAACTCAGTGCTTCCTGATTTAACTCCTCAAGAAATTACTTTATCAATCATTCCTTCAAACAATTATTCACATATGCAAATTCACTTATATCCAAAGATTTACAGCTCAAGGTTATTCACATTGACTCATGGAAGACGGAAGTACTTGAGATACATGCAGAGATGCTTATGTCTTGTGAAGGGCAGGGCAAGTGACCGAGGGGACCCCCAAATACCAGCCTAACCCTTTGCTAAATGTATCTCGGTGCTTCCTGATTTCAATCCTCAAGAAATTACTCAATACTCATTCAATCAATCAATCATTCATAAAATCTCACATTGATTCATTTCCCAAATCAAACATTCAATCCATCAAATATTCAATCACTCAATGTTTATTCACTTTGATCATTATTTCACGGCATGCCCACACAAATTCCAAAATCTTGAAGTGTTGAACATACCACTAATCAAAACAATGTTTTTTTCCGTAGATGCCAAAACCAGTATCAGACCTCTGCAAGCAAAAGTTGGTCAAGTACCAAAAGCGGAAGAAGGCTCAACAACACAATGCCCAACGGGATCCAGTCCGGGATGTTGGAAGAGAACATGTCAGTCAAAGAATCAAAGCAAAAATCAAAGGCCGGTTTGGCTTGCCAGAGGACTGTGACTGTCAATACCAAACCCACCCCCTGAAGATCCGCAACCTTTATTCTTCCGTCATAGTGTTTATGAGACCAATGACTGAGACCTTGCATCACCTCATTGACCAAAGGAATATCAGAATCACAGAGTTCAAAGTTGTGATTGCTGGTATACTTGCGGTATTGTGTAATGTCAAGTACTTCTTCCAGGATATAAGCACATTCTGTTGTAGCACTGCTTTGGCATTGATGACCTTGAGGTTGGCAGGGCGGGGTTGGGAAGATTGGGTTGGGCCTGACGGGGTTGAGAAGATTGAGGAACTATTTTGTTTTGGTCCGCATTGATAGGGGTACACAAACATCTCAACCCGACCTTAAAAACCCATCCAAAAAACCCCTGCCAACCCAATTGATTTTGAGTTTTTGGCGCTAAAAAATCCAAAAATCAATCGGGTTGCCATGGGTTTTATTAAGTCGGGTTGAGATGTTTGTGTACCCCTGATGTTTTCAAGGCACAGTTCACATATTTGCAGAAGATTGAAGAAGATTGGAGCCAATTGAAGCCAATTGAAGAATACTAAAGAAGAAGATTGAAGCCGATTGAAGAATACTCAAGAAGATTGAAGCCGATCGAAGAATACTCAAGAAGATTGAAGCCAATCAAAGAAGTATGAAGAAGAGTGAAGACGATCAAAGAAGATTACATAAGATTGAAGCCGATTGAAGAATACTAAGGAAGATTGACGCTGGTAAAAGAAGATTACAGAGGATTGAAGCCAATCCAAGAAGATTGAAGAAGGGTGAAGACGGTCAAAGAAGGATGAAGAAGAGTGAAGACAATCAAATAAGGATGAAGAAGAGTGGAGACGATCAAAGAAGTTCAGTGTAGTGTAGGTTTTGTTGAACAAGTGGATGGGTGGTGACTATGACAAAAGTTGGAAGAATGACTAAGATGATTGGTGATGGTGTGTGGGTTGTGTGATTGGTTGAGAGGTAGAGAGGTCGAGAGGTGGTTTGTACACTTTCCATCATCTAATGTGAAGTTCTCATCTTTGGGGTCCTTGTTTATGGTTTGTTAATTGTCGTTTTTTGATTATCGACATTTTTTTCTTGATTTTCAACTTTTGTTTTTTTGTTTTTTGAATTTTGATTTCCTCTTTTGTGGCTTTCCTGGTACTTTTTGTGTCAATGCGACAATGGGGTGACAAATGTTGAGTTTCAAGTTGTAAATCTACTGAAATTTGGGCCGTAACCTGGTCTGAAAGGGGTTTCTGCCATGACTTTTACTCCAGTACAGGGGTTTTTGCCCTGTATTTGAGTATTTTCTGTAGTTTTGTCTTTGATTTTTGATTTTCGCACCCGGGAATTGTGATTTTTGTTTTTTGATTTTTGCATTGTCACCTTGACACATCTCGCATTCCGTACTCACCAACTCAAAAAGTCAAACCACAGACAATACTCAGGGATCGAATCAAATCACTCAATCATCAGGTGAAGGTGCCCAGACTCCTTTGGGTTTGAAATCAAAAAAACAAAATGTGAAGTCCAAAAAACAAAAGCCGAGCCGCGAACGTGATGAAGAAGACTGTGAAGACTCCGAAGAAGACTCCAAAAGCTTCAAGGATGCCTACAACGACTTCTCCGAAGACTCTGAAGACTCCAAAGATGAATCCGAAGATGACTAGAAGTGAGTCACGGCCATTTTATGAATTATCTGCTTGTTTCTTATTGGCTTGATATTGTTGTGAGCTGTTGTAAGTGAGAGGTACAATATGATAAATACTCTACTGTGTACTCTAACAATCACATCTGTGTTTTGTTTTTGAGCTGCTGTGGTCAGTCCGTGAGTATCAAGATGGTTTTTTTATATTCAATTCTTATATTTCCAATTATTCAATTTTATATCGCTTCAACAATTATGTGAGTCCCAAAGATACCAAGGGCACCTCTGCAAACTGAAAGTACATATGCCAAGTTGTAAGACCTTTCCTCACCTGTCATCGGCTGTTTCCTTGTTTCACTTATACAATCTTAGATCGTGGAGCTTGGAATTCATAACGTCAAATCAATAACTCGTCACTTCCATTTGAAATACATATAAGTAATCGTGTCAATTCAAAACACTTCAAAACTTGTCTATTCGAAACTTGTTTAATTGAAACTAAATGAATGTTAAATCTGTTACATCCGAATTAGCTACCCAGGGTTTCAACTTCAGATTATGCGATGACAACTGAAGAATACAATCACTATTCAAAAACTTCTCATAGTTGTCAACTTGTGATTCACTTTAATCTATTTTCCCGAAATCCAGTCAAATGTCTCTGTGTAGAGATCTTTCAAATTGCCTGTCTCATTCAAAACGTGATAAGATGTCAAATCTTAATGTTGAATGAGGTGTTGAATCTAACATGGCACATCATGGCACCTCATGGCACTGTTCCATGGCTGTGAAACACGGAAAGGTTTTCAATCGACTCATTGTTACTCATGGCTAGATGCCTTACACTGGTCTGTGATATCGCACTTGGGGCTGTGATGCGATCAATCTGATTGATATTTGGGTTGAGTGTGTTGGTTGCGTTGCGTTGTAACTTATTGGATCCAACGATCAATCACGCTGATTGGGATTTCATTCATATTGCCCAGATCGATGGGGTGATTTGAGCTTACAATTTTAAGTATATGATTTGTCAATTTTTATTGATGCTGATCAATTGGACGACAAGGTGTGGTCTGGTAGGGTAGCGCTCTGAGAGAGGTCAATAAGTGATTCAGGATATGGTCAATGACAGATTGATCTAGTGGTCTGAGACATACTCGGATCAATCTGTGGGACAAAGTTGAGACTGATCTGAGAGGACTCAGATTGATCTGAGAGGTCTCAGATTGATCTCGAATGTGACTCAGATTGATCTGTGCATATCTCAGATCAATCTAAGTGATCTGGGGACTTTGGTCCTGAAGATGATGACCTAATGTACAATCTAAAGAGCTTTAATGAACATATACACCATCAACATCATGATGGATATTTTTTTGACTGGGATGAGGACTTGGAGAGCTCTTGAAAGTCAATTGAAAAATGATCTAGATGATCTATATTGATCTAGTGCAACGGGTTGGTAACTGTACCGCCGGGAAAGTGCTTCCTGTCGTTGGTTGTACTGCCGGAAGTTTAGTGCGCCAGAGGTGGAGTTGTCCCAAGGTTCTGATATCGAGTTTGTTGGGGAGAAGCCAATTGGTTATAATGAAGGTCAGACAATTGGTGTAAAGGGGCTTCTCACTTACTTCCACCCTCCTAACGTACATTTTATATGTTCTATATCTTCTTTTGATTTTCTATCATACAATGGATGACATAAAAATTAAATCTCCTCTTTTTTTTCATCTAGGGCCTTAAGTACAAATGTCACTGGTGTGGCAACACATATAAAAAACAGACAACCTCCTATTATGGCCTTTGGGGCCACCATGATGGTAACAAGCAACGTCCAGTATACAAGGAACGAGATTGAGCAATAGCCGCAGGTGTTGATCTTCCTCTCAGCTATCTTGAAAGGTTGGACAAAGAGAAAAAAATCGCCAAGACCACTCTTGATTTGTATCTTGCCGGACCCACTTTCTCTGTTGATCTCTTGAACTTCATCTTGGTCATCTGGATTGTATGACACGCCCTCCCATGGGCTTGTTTCAAAGATGTTGCTCTTCGATCTGCCTTTTACACTGTCAATCAAGGTGCTAAAGTTTGATCATCAACTTGGGCTACCAATCAATTGGTTGAACTGTTTGCAGCCTTGCACAATAAGGCAATAAACAAATTGAAAGTAAGTCACAATCCTAACTCTACTCACATTGATCATCAAATTAATTTATTTTTTTATATATAGAACAATAAAGGCAAGTTTTGTCTTGTCCACAATGTTTGGACGACCAAAGGGAATCAATATGTGTTTGTTGGAGCCACCGCCAATTACATCAACGATAACTGGAACTACCAATTGACTCATCTCACCCTGAAGCTGGTCGCTTGGCGGCACTTTGGAGTGCTTCTAGCGCCACCTATTGGGAAGTTCTTGATTAAACACGGACTTCATCAAAAGATAAGTCTCTTATTTCTTTGGTTTCATTTTATTCTGTTCATTTATCATTAATACTTTTGAATGATTTTTTTCGTATCTTCTATTTTACTCACATGCTAGCCCAGACGACCGACAGCGGGGGTAATAATGGACCCATGGCATCAGAACTTCAGAATATGTTCTCAAACACCACGGATCCTGTTTCATGGGATCCCTCAACTCATCATATCAAATGCTTTGCACATAAACTAAATCTTGTTGTTGGACACGGCCTTAAGGCCTTGGCCAAAAGGTAGGTTCAAAGAAGCCTTTTACTCCCCACGGGGTTCCTCTTCCAATTCCAGGTATCAAGTTCAACAACGGCGAGGAGGAAGTTGAGTATGATGATGAGCCGGACAAGGAGAATGAGATTGGCTTACCAGACGAGCCTGATGGGGTAGATGATGATGAGGAGGTGGAGAAGGTAGGTTCAGGTGAACCCTGTGAGATATAGTCGCAGTGGCTCTTGAAAAGGTAAGTTTTTCTTTATAATATGTTGCATTATAAAGTTGACTAATAACATTTTTGATTTTATGACACTATGTTTTCTCTCAGGTTGATACAGTGTCTGGCCAGATTGTCAGCAGCGCGGCTTGTCGGAATGATTTCAAGACCCGTGCTGCCAGGATGGGATATACCGGGCGCATGCTGAAACAACCCTGCAAGACGCGATGGAATTCACATTACGAAAGCTGCAAGATCACATATGAGGCTCACGAGGTAAGCATTGTTATTGCCAAATATATCATTCTTAGTTTGTACTTACTATTGAGTCATCACAGGTGATCAATTCAATGATCGCAGCCGATTGAAAGGCTTGTTTCTTTAAGGGTGTGACTATCTCGCCTTCTGAATGGCACGTTGTAGAGTTGGTCAACAAGGTTTTAAAGGTAAGTTTCCCTCTATCTTATACGTTTGATTCTTGTTACTGATTGATTTGATTCCCTTTGTAGACCTGTTTTGAAGCGACTGCCCGAGTTGAGGGCAACGGACCTACTGGTTGTATACTCTTAATGGAGTATATACAAGTAATCACTGATCTGCAACAGCTTCAAGCAGAGACTTCCACCTATCCGAGTCTGGCGAATTCGATAGATGTCATGATCAAATGGCTCAAAGAATACCAACACAAGGCAGTCAAGTCTGATGCCATAGTATTGGCTACCATCCTCAATACCAGATTCGGTCAAAAGTTTTTTTTGATTCATTATCCCAATCACAACGCCAAGTCTCAAGCTATAATTGAGAAAGCCTTCAATCACCTTGTGGAAGACTCTTTGGCTCGCGAGCCAACACCACCACCTGATGAACCCGTCGATTCTGGGGAGACGGACGATTATGATGTCTTTGGAGTGTCAACTGACATCCCAGACAAGCCCTCCCGATCTGAACTTGACAACTACTTGGCAGGCTGATTCCCAATGAATAAAGATCAATCCCCACTCAATTGGTGGAAGGTTGGTCCCTCCATTTTTCTCTTCTTTTGCTTATTTCCGCCTTAAGAACAGGTTGCTGATGTCCTCATTTTCTACCAACAGAAACATGAAAAAGACTTTCCCACACTTGCCGAACTCACACGTGATTACCTGTCGATCTCAGCCACATCCTGTGCATGTGAGCAAACCTTTTTGGCCGCTGCCAATATCTGTACGCCGTCTTGAGGTAGCATGCTCCCCAAGACGATGGAGCGATTAGTTGGTTCTCAGGCTTGGCTAGAGGAAGGAATCATCCCCAAAGGACTATTTGAGGAAGCCGCTAAAGCCCTTCAATTTTACTTAGACAAGATGACCAAAAAAAAGGGTTAGTATCCTGTTTAATTGTTTTTCATGGTCTCTTCTTATTTTTTCTCCTTGATTGCTACAAAAGCAGTGTGTAGACTCCAAGCCAATCAAGTGTTCAATATTTTTCCCCGTTTTTAACTTTGATTTTCAGTATTCTCCACTACATAGCGCGCCATATAGCGATATAGTGCGCTATATGGCAACCCATAGCGAACTGCTGTATAGCGCCTGTATAGCGGTATGTACCGCTCTGCCACTGTGAGAATTTTTTTTAAAGTAAATAGTGCAGCCTCACACTGCCAGCATTAAAGAGGTTCCCAGATGGGAATATGGGTCATAGGGATCCGACCGCCATTGTGATATATGTAGGCACAAAGGCTGTCTGATTCCTACAACCCATATTCCCATCTGGGAACCTCTTTAATGCTGGCAGTGTCATAGCGCAGGCTGCGCTCCGCCATTGCGATTGCCCAAAATCCATAGCGTAGCATAGTGGTTTGGGTGTTGCCAATAGTATTCACATTTGTCGATGGGATTCACTTTGTCAGTCTAGGTCTGGGTCATCATTTAGTACCTTTTCCTGAAGTTTATGGACAGGTCCAAAATGCAGTGATGCATGATACTACTCTGGTTCCTCAATGGATAAAGGAACACAACACGGAGTTGGAAAGATGGACATCTCACCATTGACTCTCATGTTGTTTCATTTCTTGTTTTTCTGCTTTTCCAACTGTTTTTTTCTTTCTTGTTTTTGTGTTGCTTGTTGCTTGTTGTTGACTTCTGATGAGAAGAAAAAATGAATGTTTTGTCTCAAGATTTGCTGTAATCAATCCTCTTTTGTGTCAAGATATGCTTGTAATTGATCGTGTATCAATCCTTCATGTTTTCATTCCAATCACTTTCCATGCTATATAACATACACTTGGGCCTTGAGAGAAACACACAAGAAAAAGTGGAAGCTTCACGAGAGACTGCAAACTACACAATCCCCAAGTCACTTTGGATCCTCGGCCCGCTTTGATTTCAAAGCGGCCTGAGGAAAGTCACAGCCTGCAAAATACCCGGAAAGGGGGCTTTGGGGTTTTTTTCCGGGCGGTAAATAGTGGTTTCCTCTAAAAGTTCACCTACCTTTACAAGAACTAGTCAAGTACTCTTTGTTATTTGTGTCTAGTCACTTTCTCAATAAGCCTATTTGTTGACAATTGGGGGTCTGGCCAAAGTACTAGGCGCTACTCTTGCTTTGAATTTGTATATAGCTTTTGTCCAAATTCATAGCATCATTTGTTCCGACTTAATCATCAACTTTCACTTATAATCGGCGATATTTAGCAGATTATAAGCAAGAGGTGTGGTCTTGTGACCTTATTGTTGTGTACTCAAATTCATAACTCCTTTGTTTGAATTCATTGCATTGTTTATTCCTATTCCTTTCACTTATAATCAGCAATATTAGAAGATTATAAGTGAGAGTTGTGGTCTTGAAGTCTCATCTGCTATCAGCTCGTTCCAAGAAGGAAATGATGTCAATTGCTGATAATTGTTGGTTACCTTTGATTTCTTACAGTTTCATCACTGCTATTGAATTGACCAGTTTGCTCATTGCTATTGAACTATCAATTGTGCACTTCAATCCACAACTTGTGAATTGAATATCAATCAATATTGCTGTCACTGCTATCAAAAGAATAGTTGGATCTACAATTATTACCAATCAATCAATTGTTAATTTGATAACTTTTAGCTACAAGTTGCTTCATTATCTGTGTAGCTTTGCTAGCAGCTTTGCAATTCAGAGCAGGACTAGTTATCAGAAAGAAAACAAATCTAGGATTCAGGTTGATTTGTACAACCTTGAAATCTTGACTCGTTTTCAGAAAACTGCTGAATTGCTATTCCTATTTGTTTCTCTATATCGCTCTAGCCTTGGTGTATGACCTAATTGGTTATATTTAAGAGAAAGAAATGATATCACTTATTTGCTCTCGATTTTTTTTATCTTTTTATTCCCTTTATACACAAGGTTGATGATAATAACTTGACTCTTATATATTTTTCTCTCATTATTCCTTTTGTACACACGCTCAACAATAATAACTAGTACTTTTTTACACTAGAAAGGGGTATTTCTGTCAATGTTTCTGTTTTATTGCTTGTTATGACCTATACACAAGCAATGATAATAGGAGTGTCTCCCTTTGCGCAATAATGCGCGCTATATTGTACGCAATCCTGCTATATTTGGGCAAACTCCGCTCCATACCTCTGAGGAAAAAATTTTGCATAAAAATTGTGATTGCTTGCGTAGTGCCATAGCGCAGCTTGCGCTGCACAACACAGATGATGTCAGCCCTGGGTACATATGCATGTACCCAAAACTAACTTGTAGCATAAAATTATCATATAGAAACCTAATTACAGATACATACCGTCTATAAATGGTACGTAACATGTAAGAAAGTATATAAAATTACTTATTACATATACACGTACACTTAAAATACCATGTAATATGTAATAACACATCAAGTACACCTCATAACTCAGTGTCAAGAGTTAGTATGCTTATAGTACATAACACATAATTAATATTACCATATATAATTAAGTACAAACAATAATCATAATTAATAATAATTTCTAAATGATTCTAGTGATGGAAACAAATAGCACTACAGTTAGGTTTGGAGAGAAGAGTATATAAACCCCTCCTCTCTCAGCCTTGAGAGAGTTCCCCCCAAGATTTTATTACACACTACTTTGAAAGAACCACTTTAAAGTAATATTGAAGTACATTGTCAAGAGTCTTATAACTGTAAGACTAGTGATTTACTTCATTACTTTAAGAAGTTTCCTGACTAAAAGTAAGTAATACATTCTTCATTCCATCTCTGGATCCTCTACTTCCCCTAAGTAGAAAAAAATAGGTTGGTGACCATAAAACAACCCAAGGTTGGTGACCGTAGAAAATTCCAAGGTTGGTGACCATAAGAACTACCCAGGGTTAGTGACCATAGAACAACTAGTCTAGTGAACTCCAAACCACTCTTTAATCTGTCACTTGAAGATTAAAGGAAGGACTAGGATCCACCCTTCACCACTTATAATCTTATATCATTATCATCCAAACCTCCTTTTAAGGAGTCACCTAGCTGTAGTCTGTCAGGATTTATCCTTTCAGACCAGTATCTTCCCTTCCTCATCCCCTTTCTTTGTTTATAATTCCTTGTAACTACATTATATTTGAAATATAATTATAATTACTTGAATTATAAGACCCACCTTGCCCAATTAGTGAGCCCTGAGTACTCAAAAGAGTAACCAACCCTCACAGATGAGGTCAAAACTTATTGTGTTGTGTAGCAGTTGCAGTATTGGTGATATAAACAAATATCACTACAGTTAGGTTTAGAGAAGAGATTATCACTGTAAACATTATAAATTATCCCCAAGTGGAACTGTGAAAATGATGATTATTGTAGTTTGTCATCAAAATATCTATCACTGTACACCTGAGCCCTAACACCCACACTACATATATGCAACAAGCTGAGCAAATTATCAGCTATCATGTATATACAGGTCTGCTCAGTTCCCTGCTCATCTGAAGAGGTAAATCACATGTGATACTTCATGTAATTTTTTCCAGTTTGACAAAATTGTCCTAAAAATTGACTACATATACTTCCATAACTACTCATGTAATACTCTGAAAGCCATTCAACAGTAACAGAAAGAGTGTTACATGAGGTTTAGTTGATGGAATTACACCAAAACTATGAGTCAGTGTATGTAGTCAATTTTTGGAATGCTTTTGTCAAACTTAACAAAATCACAGAAAGTATTACATATGATCCACTCATTCAGATGAGCCAATAGCTGAGCAGCTCTGTATGTACATGATAGCTCCCAATTTTCCCCTCCTTCTGCACATATGTAGTGGGTGCCTTGGCTAAGGTGTGCACTGATATATCTTTCATGACAAACTACAATCTTATTTTCCCATTTCCACTTGGGGATAGTGTATAATGTTTACAGTGTAATATAAATTCCTCCTCTCTCAGCCTTCACAGGTTTCCCCCAAGCCTTTATTACACATCACGTTTAAAGAACAACTTTAACATAATATTAAGGTTCATAATCAAGAGTCTTATAATAATTAGACTAGTAATTTACTTCATTACTTTAAATAGCTTCCTGACTAAAAGTAAGTAACACTTCCTTCACTCTTTTGGAGAGTTGCAGTATCATTCTTTTGCTGAGACTGCCTGAGGAAATCCCTGGGACATTCAGGGATAGTACAATTTCTTCCAGAGTGGCACTTTTTCTTCAAGAGAGGTGTGTTTTTGTTTCCTCTGAACGTCATCAACCTCCCCAAGCCTGTACAAAGGGATTCTGTAGGATTGATGGATCTGTAAGAGAAGGAACAGACATTAATTTGTTCAAAACATCAAATCAAGTGTTTGCTTTCAATTTTTTTCTTACAAAATTCTCCATTTAAATCAGGAGTAGTTTGATGGTCTTCAAAAGGATAAATCATTTCTTTTGAATCAGACAATAAAACATTTCTAAATTCAAAATCTTGATTGTTTCAATGAGGTTTAAAGTCTCTTGATTAAGTTTTAAAATATCCTGATCTTATTCTTCACATTCAACTGAATCACATGCTAATTGTATCAATGTTTCCAATGATGCTTTCAGTCCTCTGATTTCAATTTTGGTTGCATTCATATTGAAGGTCTTAAATTTTGTTTGTGTCATTGGATTGTCTACTTTAGTTTGTAAATTATTGGGTTCAATTCTTTGCATGGAATCATTTATGTTACGTGATTCCATTGATAAATGGGGTAAGATTCCAACATCAAGCCATTGTTTTTGAGTTGGGATATGATGGTGCCATGAAAGCTTCAGATTGTAAGTCACGCAGAACAAGTGAAATATTTGCATATGTTCCAAGATAGCAATCAATATGTGGATTAGAATACTTCATGGTTCTTGATTAGGATGCTCTCAAATTGTATGGCTTGTTTGTGATGGGATTTAAGTGAAAAAATGAACTATTGAGTGCCATGGGTGTCCACCACACTATATGATGGGTGCACAGCAAGACACTATTCTCTGTAGCTGCTTGGTTTTCTCACGGAGATTCTCACAGCAAGGTGTTCTCAGGATAAAACTGATGCTGTTATGCTACCACCCTTTTGGATCCTCTACTGTCCCCAAGTAAATTCTATACTAAGTTGGTGAGCTTTAACAACTCAAAGGGTAGTGGACTATACACATACAAGTACTTAAGTTGGTGACCTTAAGAACAACCCAAGGTTGGTGGCCTTCAACAACTCAAAGGGTAGTGGACTCTTTACAAGTACTTAGGTTGGTGACCATAAGAACAACCCAAGGTTGGTGACCATAAGGACAACCAGAGTATAGTGGGAGCCATCAAGAGCCACTCAATTGGATAATTTTTCAAAAAAGATTGCTGAAGTCACAAATATCACTCAATCCAAAAATCAAGATACTTTTGGGGTCCTTTTGTTCACAGCTATTCAAAAATATCCTCACAAGACCAATTTTGAAAGTTTTTTTATCTTTATTTCTGATGGTCAAGGGTGCACCAGATGAAAATCAGATTGTTTGTTGTGATTGCAAATTACCCAGTCTGTGGCTTCTTGCCTCTTGATGGGTCCCACTATAGTGATATAGACCTCACTCTCTAGGAAAGACTTGAATCCAGCTTTCTTCAATTATGCTATTTTATTACAATTGTAATTGTAAACCTCCTTTTAAGGAGTCATTTAACCGTAGTCTGTCTGGATTTATCCAAACAGACCAGTTCCTTCCTCTTTTTCCTGCCTCTTTTATGAATTTGTTTGTAATTACTTCATATTTTAAATATAAATATAAGCCCTCAAATCTATAAACCCCGCTCTTCCCCAAATCAGTGAGCCTTGAGTCATTGAGTACCCAACCGTCACACCTATGGTAAAGTAAAATAGTATTATAGAGGCTGCAAAGATCACACTCAAGGGTAAGACTTCTTTGGAATGTCTGAATGAAACAAACATAAGTCTACTACTAAGTGTAGACTTTTATGAAATCACCCACACTAAATGATTATACCAATTAAGAGTGGACTGCAAAAGGCGGGCTCAAGTGTCAATGACAACTTGCACGCTGTTGTACACTGTATTGCCACGGGTTTGGCACACCACAGGGTGGGTTGAGAAGGATGATCTTCTCAGGCCTTTTACTGCCCCAAAGGTGAAGAGTCTTGGACAGGGGTTTTGTCCCCATACTAGACCCATTGATCATTTTTGTGACTACCTCCACATCGCACTCCAATGGTTTACTAGTCTCCAGGTAAGAGACCAGATTTCACAATGGTAGAACTGGTGTTGAACTCCTTGAGAATGATGGAAGTCTCTGAAGCATAACATCTGCAAATCCCAATCTGTCTTGATATTGCTCTCCACAAATGATGAATGAATCACAAGTCACAATTCTTTCATCAAAACTCTTACTCTGCTTATTGACAATTGTTGCATGAATAATTCTTGTATGATTATCAAGGTAGCTATTCCATTTCAGAAACACTTCTCCAAGACTTGAAGAGTGGATATAAGACTTGGCGGTTCCAATTGACTTATACTACAAATCTCACCGCCTCTCTTTGTACAATATCTTCATCCAATGCCCGGACAGCTTTGACAGTATTCAATTCATCCTTTGCATCTTCAGGAGGACAAAGGTCTGTGAGTTCAAGTTTGACGCTGCTTCCATTGGTCGTGTTTATTGATTGACCAGAGCAGTCAAGGTCTTTCTCTGTGTCACGGAGTCGGCACGACTGTCTGACCTCTCTGTGCATTTTCAAGGTTCGTCTTGCCTGTTTATTGAGAACCCATTCAACACTGAACATTTCATTTAAGATTAGAGTGCGATTAAACTATGATGGAATCTGAAGGGAAAGAAGACTCAACATGTTCCCAGTGATGGCGAAAGGACCGTGCAATCCCTGTGATCAGGCAAACGATCAGCATACATTCCAAACTTTGATAAAAGTGAAGGAGCTGAGCAAACTGACGATTTGCGTGAGAACAAGCCATTTCTCGTCTTGCACAAAAGTCGGCCCTTTGTATGCGAACTATGTTCAAAAAGACAGCATAATGAGAAAGAGGAGGTCAATTACGTGAGACTATGAGACTATGAACTTACTTGGAATGCTACAATAGGGATAAAGATTGATGTTGATAAGTATGCCATGATTGCATGTTGTACTAGAGTTCGATGGTCCTCGTCTAATCTACGCTGAATTTTTTGCCAGTGAACGGACTGCTCTGCGGTGCAAGTTGCCATTGAAAAAGTGCACTCCCTGGTTTTCTTGCGAATGGCACCTATGGATATTATTAGCAGTGGTACGTAAAGCTGATATATATTGATAAATGTCGGATTAGATCAAGGTCATCTCTCATGAACAACCGAATTGAGAAAATGAGTGACCCACCACACATAAGACAATCAAGTCGACGAGCGCAGCTATGATCCCCAATCTGAACCAGTGCGCCATTCGATCCTAAGCAAATGCATCGACGCGTCATCGTTAGTTCTCAGATACCCAGGAAGGTCTTACTTGTGATCACTCACTCGATGTACTGTCAGCTGTCTTGCAGGTATCAACCTTACCAACAGGTCCATCCGGCTATAGTTGGATATGTCGACCGCCATCCCTTGATGACGCAAGTCTGACGTGATAGCTCTTGCTAACTCCCGCAGCTTCTGGTGTTCCTGCTCCGCGCCAAATAATGTTACAAAGAAAGTGGCTGCTCCGAAATGGAATCAAGAGCTGCTAATTAGCGGTGAACACCAACACGATCAGAAGAAAAGAGACCTACGTAGGGTCCAAAGAGATAAACAAATGAATAATCCGTTCAGGCTCCAACGAAGAGGTGTTGGAAGTACCAATGTTCTTTTCTGCGGGGAAACCAAACACCATGACTTATCCCACAAGGACGTCAGACACTGGCAAAAACACACCCAAAGGAACACTGAAAAGAACCATGGAGATCTATATATTCAACTACTGTTCATCACGTGAAAGGAGAGGACCGATGGAAACGAGATGGACAAACCCCTAGAATTCGAACCATCAAAAGCACACATCAGTATGACATAAAGTGTCAGGTTTTCTTGTTTCTAGGTGCTTACCAAGATCCTACAAGGACCACTGCAAACTTGATACCAAATAGAGGGAGTTTATTGCGATCAGAAACATAGCCCGCATCTATAAGCTGTTGAAAGGTCAAATCCGCCAACACCACTGCGTCGCGTGGATCAAATCGATGTTCAAGTTCAGCAAGAATAAGGGTATGACTTTATACATCTCTGCGTGTGACGTTTTGCTTACGTGAAGTATAGAACAAGTATACCAATCCAGTCATATTGGGAACATCTATCTTCAAGATGTTCACTACGACCCATCATCCAAAATCACAATCAGGATAGTTGTTCTGGCAAATAAGTCACAGGAATTTACTCACGTCTTGTGAAAGAATAGAACCTGAACGTTCTCGTTACAATCCTGATGTACAATAAATGCAAGCATTGGAAAAGCATTCTAGAAAGTATATAAAACAGGTATCAACATCACCCTTGGATTGAGATGTAAGGTTCAAACGGATACAAGTACATACATAACATAGCACCCCGCGATCACTGCGGAAAGAATCCTAACCCATTTTGGCATCAAGACAGACTATACTCCAGGAAAACGCCGTGGTCGCAGGGTGAAACACATTTGATCATGTTAACATGTTCACACCGAGAGTATTTGAGAGCCGGAAGATTTGACTGACCTTAGTTTGTTGATCAAGGTAAGTAGCGGCAGCGTAATATGGATTTACGCTGGGTGGTATTTGCATCACAAAGGCCACCATCTTCTGTTCCTCTGGCTGGACCATCGTCTCTGATTCTCACCACTCAAATGATATTCTTGATGTACGCAATTATTCGGAAAAGTAGCCTAGCAAATAGAGAAGTTTTAGGCCAGTCAAATCCGAGATCAATCAATGTTCAAGTCAGGTGTTGAGAGTGGGCAGGTAACTGTGACCAAGTCAAAGGCTAAATGGTTTGGCAGTGGTTGGTCATCCAAGACCATGAATTCTTTTCGAAAAACTCGTGCTTGGTGTTCAAGTTAAGCGAGATAGGTGTCTGACACCGGTTGAACCGGAACCTTAGCGCATATGTGGCAATTGATATTTTTGAATTCCTTTTGGAATTTGAATCAGGATTGACTATATACTTTTGACGATATTGATTACTTGAACTTCGAGTTTTCAAACGAAGAAGTGAAAACTCACCACGCTCAGCTGCATGGATAAAGATAGATATAAAGATGTTTAAACTCAACAAAGTTCCACGCGGTCGCTCGAGACTCGAGCCCCGCGACAGCGTGAGACTTGGTTAAGTTCAGTCAGCATCGAACTTCAACACCGGTTAATTTCAAATGTCCGGTACGATGCCGAGCCTCGGGCCGTTGGGGAAGGACTTACAAGTTAAGTTTGGGACATACGATGCAAGCTTAACTAAGTCGCTCTTGAGCTCGAGCCGCTCAAACGAATGACTTCAACGCATTGATTTTTTGGCCTGAGATTGGCCGGGGCTTTTCGCCAAAAACTGGCCTATAAAACTATGTTATACAATTTCAAGTGAGTTTTGGTTCTTCAATGATAAAAACTGATAATTACATACCTAAAAGATGATCCAAACTTGTTCAAGGTCATTTTCAGGGATATCAAACTTGCTAGTGATTTGTCCAAAGGTGGTGAGGTTGGTCAAGGTAAGTGTGTGAGTATCATTTGAAGTACTACTGGGCTTAGAGTTGATGATGTGCCTGTTCAAAGTTGAATTGGATGTTGAAATGAATGTGTTGTCCTCAGCAAAGGGGTCATCAGAGTGATCATCCAGGAATTTGTAAGTTTTGGGGGGTTCTTCTGCCTCAATGGTTTTTGTATGTTTGCTATGGATGCAGATAAGGTCTTCATCTTGACAAGTTGAAAGGGAATTTTGCCCTTGTTTGGATGAGTTAGAAGATTGGTGATAAATATACACAGTGTAAAAACTCAAGTGTCAGGTCGACGTGCTCACACAAATGACATCTCATAGAGGGTGGATACAAGCTTCAGATGATCTTAAGCACCATGCACAGACAGCCCTTCTTGAGTTCCTCAGGCAGTGAGACCGTTAGACATAGGAAGTCAGATATCCTTTCCTGAGACTAAAGGGGTGCTAGAATTTCACCAAAGTCTGACAAAGAAACTGAATGAAAAAAGTGTCATTTTTTTTCCAAACCTCTCTGTGTGTGCACTTTGATGAGCCATAGTAAGATGGACGCTGTGATAGAGATTGGGATGAGGAGGTGGTGGTGGTAGGGGATACTCAAGTAAGTACAGGGTGTTGGGTGACTCTTGATAATGATTGTTTGGTGGAAATGTTGGCTGTGTTTGATGTTGTTGATGTACTGCTGGAGAGAGGGTGCCTGGGGGTTGCCTAGCCAGTACATGATAAGGATTATGTTGTAACATATCTGGATGTATTGCTGGATATTGTCATGCTTGTGGAATCTATAAGGTATATTGTGCATGACTTAGATCCCACTGTTTTAGCATAAGATAACATCACAGGAAAAGTCAACAAATTAATGTATTCACCATGTCCCCGGGTAGTGTTTGCTCATCAACAAGCGCACACAACTTCCCTTTCTGCCTCAAAGGGAGTTGGACCTCAGTGTGTGCTCATTGACACGCAAACCCTAAACAGACACAGTGATTGGTTCAAAGAAAAATTGAGCAAATTCTGAAGGCTCACTTTCGATGAAGTTAGAGTGGACTTGCCTTAGGACCTCCCTCAATAGGTTGTGTGTCAATACCAGTTAATTGTTGGGTTTTGACAAGGCACAAGGAATAACCCCCATCCATGTTGCAGGAGTCTAGGGGATATCCCCCGGTTACCACATAACTGGCCATGCCAGACACACAGATGGTCAGATGACAAATCCTACAGTCTCTCAAAGACTCCTTGTTGACCTTTGAGCTCTTTTGTACCATCATTTTTCCCTCCCACAGCTCCAGAAAAAGCTTTCTCTTCAGGCCTTTTTCCCTCTGCCTTGCTTTTCCTCTTTCCCTTATCTCATCACCTAAGAGCTCACATCCCACTCATTCTTCAAACCCACAATTTCAAAGAACCCTTCTGCCCAAGGTTTGATCAAAGCTTCTTCCCCCTCTCTCTGTCTCACCCCCTGCCTTCAGACATCTGACAACATTGGCCTCCAAGGAAACCCTCACAAGTCTTTCATCAGAAGGAGCTTGTGAGTCCCTCATCAAAAAGGCCCAGGGTCTAGGCTTTCACCCGCCAAGGGTAAGCCTCACTTTAGGCCTCCTCAGCTGTGTAAAGCAACTCTTGCTCACCAACTCACCACCTAGAGTGAGTGATGGACGCAGGCCCCAATGACAGACCTGCCTGTGATTGAAGGCTTAGAACTCTGCAAAGTTTTTAATCCTTCATGCTCTCCAAGAAAGAGTGGAACAGTCAGACCTAAAACCTACAATCTTGGCTAACGACCCAATCCCTACACATATACCAATACCTACCACAACACATCAAATACACGGAACCCAATCCCCTCTAAAAAAATATTCACTTTAGTATCATGAATATCTAATCAGATATTATCTTTTCTTAAAGCCAAGCTTGAATCACCACACTGGTACGATAAATATTTTCCAAATGACAACTGTTACTAGGTATATTTATTTCCTCATATCTCTACACAGATAAACAAGATACTTACCATCCTTTTCATCTATGTATTCACATATCATAAAAATCATTTTGCTACAATCTTAGCTAATGATCCAATCCCTACACATATACCTATACCTACCAAAACACATCAAATACATGGAACCCAATCCCCTCTGACAAAAAAAATATTCACTTTAGTATCATGAATATCTAATCAGATATTATCTTTTCTTAAAGCCAAGCTTGAATCACCACACTGGTACGATAAATATTTTCCAAATGACAACTGTTACTAGGTATATTTATTTCCTCATATCCCCACACAGATAAACAAGATCCTGCTTACTATCCTTTTTATCTATGTATTCACATATCATAAAAATCATTTTCCTACAATCTTAGCTAATGATCCAATCCCTACACATATACCTATACCTACCAAAACACATCAAATACATGGAACCCAATCCCCTCTGACAAAAAAAATATTCACTTTAGTATCATCAATATCTAATCAGATATTATCTTTTCTTAAAGCCAAGCCTAAACCAACACACTGGTACAATAAATCTTTTTTGTATGCCAACTGTTACTAGGTATATTTATTTCCTCATATCCCCACACAGATAAACAAGATCCTGCTTACTATCCTTTTTATCTATGTATTCACATATCATAAAAATCATTTTCCTACAATCTTAGCTAATGATCCAATCCCTACACATATACCTATACCTACCATAAAACATCAAAAGCATGGAACCCAATCCCCTCTAAAAAAATATTCACTAAGGTATCATCAATATCTAATCAGATATTATATTTTCTTAAAGCCAAGCCTAAACCAACACACTGGTACAATAAATCTTTTCCAAATACCAACTGTTACTAGGTATATTTATTTCCTCATATCTCTACACAGATAAACAAGATCCTGCTTACTATCCTTTTCATCTATGTATTCACATATCATAAAAATCATTTTCCTACAATCTTAGCTAATGATCCAATCCCTACACATATACCTATATCTACCATAACACACAAATGCATGGAACCCAATCCCCTCTAAAAAATATCGAGAACTTACATAGTATCATCAATGTAAGATCAGATCAAAGCTTTTCTTGAAGCCAAATTTAAATCAACACAGGGGCATGGTGCAAAATAAGCTCTTTTTGTAACCTTACTATTTATCAAACCATACATAACTTTTTGATCACCCACTTTGTACATAAATACCCTGAACCCTTTTCTCTCTCCGACTTTTTCATAAACCTTTCCTCTAGGTACTCATCTCACAAACCATTCAATCCTTCCTTCCTTCTTTCCTTCCTACACATATACATACTCAAAAAAAAACATCAATAATTAAATTAATTTCTCATTTTTAAATAAAACAGACACAAAAAATCACAAATACGTAGCCCAGTTTCAACTGTTTTTTTCCTTTCTTCTTCAAGAACCTTTTAAACAAAAGAAGAAAAAGAAAAGAAAACCAATCAAAACAGTCATATTTTTTTATCTTCTTCTCGTAGTAGTAGTTGTCATCAAAGATGATGATCGATCATCCAAAGATGATGATCAATCATCATCATCAATCTACAAAAACAAAAACAAAAAACAAAAAAAACTAATGGTCCAGATTTCAAAAATTCACCCAAGAAAAAATAAAATGAAAAAAGTTAAAACCAAACCAAAAAAAGAAACATCACAGGCAGACATACAAACAAATTTTTTTTTCGGTCATCTGTTTATGTGTCAAAAAAGAAAAACATCACACCCACACACACGCACACAAAATACCCAAGAACCAATTACATAAAAGATATAACCCACCATCAAAAGATAACCAAAAGAAAAAAAAGAAATTGATGATGAAAAAAAAACCCTCATGATATGATCACAACACTACTATTCTTCATCTTCTTCTTCTTCATTTTGATCTTCTTCAACTTCATGATCGTCAGCATCATCTTCATCCATCTCCTTTTTAATCATTTTTCCATTTGTTTTCTTTCCACCTTTACGTGTAAGATTCACATCATCACCCGTGTCTTTTACATGTGCCCATTCTTCTAATCGATCCCATTCGAATCCAGTAGGTGTTTCATAAGTATACGTTTCCACAGCCCAATCTCGTACCAATTCACTGACTCTAAAAAACTGATCATTCGAAAAAACATTTGGTTTGTCAGACGGGCCTAATGGATGAAATCACATAAAACAAAATGACAAACCTTTCGAGTAGAATACTTTTTGAACAAATTACCATGTTCGTTTCCTCCTTCGTATCCAACAGCACCCACGAAGTTTGGTTCAAGTCCGATACCCAAAACCTTGCAACCGGTCCGAAGGATATAATCAACCATGATCTGAGCAGTAGGAAGGATCTCATCCTGTGTGTATCCAGAATAATGAATCAAGTTTGCATCCCATTCTCCTCGGTTCAAGAGTTTCCTTGATAACCAGATCGAGGTGGCTGCTAAAAGTGAAGGTGCAGTGGCGACTAATCGGTAGTCAACAATCGAAATTTCCATAAAGTACTATACCCAACAATCAAAGCATTAGTTAAGCCTTAAGACGGTGATCAAGGAACGAGTGATACAAGGAATGACTTACTTTAGCAAATGTACGAGATTGGATATCATAGTGATCTGCCTTGGAGACCCTCCTCAAGAAGTTCAATGGGTTAGGATACCGAAGATCCCAGCTCAACATCTCTAACATATAAGTTTCAGCCTTCAAAATCTCTTCATTTTCGTATCCTCCATCAGTCATGTACAGAAAATTTGTCACACTAGGACAGATAACTTCTTCATATTTAGATGCAAGGAATAATGAAGTGACTCCAACCAGTTGGAATTTGATGAGAGCGACTGTTCGTTTAGTAAGAAATCGGTCCATCAAGTTGATGGCAAGGTAAAGAGTTTCAGGTAACAATCGGAATTTCGAGTGCACTTCGATGATCCAGTCTACCAAAACACCTCGCATCTTCCATGTCAATTCACTTTGACGGGACATGTAATCGGCATCAGGAAGGGTTTCAAGCTGTTGGGTAGGATGACAAGATACGGAAGAAGAATGAGCTGAATCCCATCCATCACCAAATCGTTTCGATCGCAGCAGATGAACAAACATACCTCAAGCTCGCACATGTAATGATAGATCTCATTAACATATTCTTTAACCATCAAGGGGTCCTCCTCATCACCTTCATCTAAATCTTCCCATCCTTGTTCTCCATCCTTCAACTTGACCTTTTCGACTTCCTTGCCCTTTGAACTCTCCATCATGATCTCATCATCAGCATCCTCAGTTCGAATGTTTTCCTTCTCAATCTCTTCCGGCTCACTCGTTCTCGGTTTCTTGGACAGTCGCCCTTCACCTTCAATCTTCACCACACCCGATCGATTCGCACTAGCGCGACGACTACTCTGCCGAGCTGGAGCGGTACTAGCCACATTCTTGGAAGCCGGTCTCGCAGTGAGAGCGACCTTCTTCTTGACAACAGTGGTTGATGTTGTTGTTGGCCGGCGAGGTTCGGGAGCAGGAGCTGTAGCATTGCGTTTCAAAGGTTTGATTTGCCGAGCACTAGTCTTGGTGACGGGTTGATTGATCGCAACATCTTCGAGTACCATTGGTTCAGCTGCTCCAGCCTTGCGTGTTAATGTAGAAGCTTTGCGAGTGACAACGGCAGCAGTAGCCTTGGTTGCTGGCTTGGTAGGTACGATGGCAGTGGTACTGATAGATTTGACGTTGTTTGTGCGATCATCTAAGATCCGTTTACGACCGTTCGTGGCAAGGGCGGTGGTTGCGGTCTTGCCGTTAGCTAGCTGAGTCTGGGGACACAGGAAAGATGATCAGAAGACAGAAAGAAACATGGAAGGAGATGGAAATCGGACATACCTTTGTACCTTGAGCAATACTCGCTGTTCGTCCACGTAAAGTACGGGTAGGTACACCGAGCTTAGACACGTTCACACCTGCGTTCTCGTCCTCCTTCTTTGGAACAGCGTTGGAAGTAACACCCAACCGAGTAGAGTGACGAGTAGGAGGCTATAAGAATCGGAGGAAAAGCAAGAGGATGAGTTACGATTCAAAGGGAAAGGAAGTCAAGATAGTGAAAGAGTGGAAGCAGATGAGAAAGCTAAAGTCGGGAGCATGACGTGACAGTCGTCGCGTGTACGATGGGAAAGTGTCATGCACCGAGCAACTGAATAAGAGAACGGTTAAGATGTGGGAAAGGACGGTCATGGACGCGTCTAGGACCAAAATTGGTCGGAAAATTTAGAGAGTTGTACCCTCCATGATACTTGGCACTTTTTACTCAAGACGACACCCAATTTGATGAGAGCCAGTCAGGTGGCTCTGGGTATGATATTATGATTGATAAGAAGTGACTGAATAGGTATAAAACCCGCGTTTTGAGGAATGAACCCAAACTTACCGCCATGCTACCTAGAGCTGAAAGAGTCAAGACAGTGAGATGGTTTGTTTTTTGAGGAGGATCGATTAGAGTTGATTAGATTGAAGAATGAGATGATCGATTGAATGAGAGATTAATGTGAGATTATAGAGACTGAAGAGGTTCGGAGGTTTGAGTTTTTGATGATGAGATCGATCAATCAAAGACCTATAGGGGAAATGAAATAAGAAAGGCATGATATTAGTGAGCTGATGAGATGAATGAGGATTAGTGATGAAAGGCTAATGAGACTGACCAAATTGAATGAGTTAATGATTGATAGTGCTGAGTTGAGTGGTAATCTTGAGAGTGGTAGTATTTGATGAGTATTTGATGATTAGTTTTGATGATAAGTGAAAAGAAGTCAAGTTAAAGAGTTTTAAGAATCAAAGCTTTAAAGAACTAGAAGATAAGAAAAGAGAACAAGATCGATTGATTTGTATGAAGTGAAGTGATGAAGATGATGATAGATTAGTTTATATAATGTCAACTCAAGAAGGTCAAGGTCATCAAGCCTATCACTCACTACAATCCAAGTACGCAAATCAAAAAAAATCAAAATTTAAAGTTCTCCTCAAAATCAAAACTAAAACTACTTAAATTTTAATCAAAACTAACTAAACTCTCAGCAGCTTACATACAGTTCAGTTTAAAACCTCAACTCAACTCATCAAATCAAAGACCTTAACACTAAGTATCTCTCTCTACTCATCTCGAACTTTCAACGCGTTTCAATCAAAACTAAACACGCGACCGTAGAAAAAAAAATCAACACTTAAGTCACATAACAAGGAAAATACAGCTTAGACGCTCAGATTAAATCCACAAAGCGCCAAAAAAGACGAAAACAACAACAAAACAAACTGCACTGTATTGTACAGTCTTCACTCCACTCTTCTGAGTCTGGAGTCTGGGCGCGCGCGTCAACTGTTGCTATGACACCCGCGCTGTCTCACCTTAAGCTCCAGCCTGTTTAGTGCTCAACCAATCAGATCGCATCAGTACTGAAACGCGTCATTAAGCTTAGCGCTATGATATAACTTAACAGTCCATACATCTCGATCATCTTCCTTCACATTTTTCGATTGATTTAACCGCCCATTAAACACTCATCCCATTTGACACCTTCCGATCAGACTTGTGCAAGCTCTCACCTGTTTGGAGGAACTGTTCTAAATTAACCACTAAATCCTCTACAACATACACATCCTTTCACCGTGCATCCAGATTCCAATCACCTTCATAACAGATCATATCAGAATCACAAAAAAGCTTCGTGTGAAGTACGTACAAACACAACTAGACTTCAAGAGTGTTGAGAGTTGCGAGCACAAGCATCATATATTTCCAAACCTCACTAGCTCAGAACTGATCAAGGTGTATGTAGAAAGTTATCAAATTTTTGGGATATTTTCAAGACATGAAATTGATCTATCTTGACTTGAAAGAACGTTAATTGGAAGACCACCTTGAGGTCTATCCCCCAGTAAATTGATTGTAAAACCTTTAGAATCTTTGTTGATATATCATCACACAATGATGATTTTTGAAAGTCATTTAGAAACACGAAACCTGAGTCACAATGACATCAAGTAAGTAAATTGAAATTGATTTCATTCTTGGTGTTTTTGATCAAGAGAATAAAAGGTGATGATTATATAGACATCTTTTAATTCCTGTAAAGAGTAGGAACTCTAGCACTCTGGGTTCATAGCCACTCCAACATTCTTTGTACATAATAACTCATCATGATCATCTTTAAATCTTACACACAAAATACATTTCACAATCTTTTACGAAGAGAAAATTTTTGCAAAAAAATCTCAACTTTTGGACGTATAGATGCACAACAAGCCTCTACATAGGTTTGTTTGACCAAACTCATAATGGTTTTAAAAAAATTGAGCTTATCAGATCAATTGACTAGTTAGTAAGCAGAAAGAAAAAGATGATATAGTTTTACAATTCTACAATCATAAATACCAGTCAATCAATACTTTAGATAAAAAAAACATGTATAACATTTAACAAATTCAAAACAAAATCTGATCCTACAACAAGAATAAAAAAGACAAGAAAAAACCCCTTCAAGTATTCTTTAGAAAATACTATTCAATTGATTTTTGGTTTTATGAATTCAAGATTGATACATCATTGATTATGTAACATTAAGAGGGAATAGAGTCATGATTTTTCAAGAAGAAAAAAAGGGAATGAGATGTTTTTAAAAACTTTGAAGATGAAGAACAGAAAAACACACGTAAAAAAACCACAAGGTGTTGCCAAAGATTGAAACACATGAGAGGAAGTAACTTTAAGCTAAGTAAGATACTGTCAAGAGATTTATGAATTGATATAAAGGGTTCAAACGTAATAAGCTGGAAGTTGATCATAAGGTTCAGAACAAACTTCTAGATCCTGATCATCATAAGATTTCGAAGAACCAAAACAACAAACCGAAAGTCTACAAATCTCATGAAGAATACCTGAAAGAGCCCAATAAGCACAAAATCCAGGAATAGCCAAAAAGAATAAAGAGATAATTGAACAAAGAAAAGTTTCGGTTAATTGAATTAAGAATCCTTCTTGATTGTTTAAAGCAGATGGAAGTAATCGATTGACTTGTAAAGCAACAAATCCTAAGAGACTGATAAAGATAGAGAAAATTAAATAGTTGGTTGAGGATACTTTTATCCAACCTTGACGAGTTGGTAAACCTCGATTCAAGATAATCACTCCACTAGCCATCTTAAACCAAGCATACCACATCAACCAATACTGGCTTTGAGAAGACCAAGGTGTGAGATTTTCATATGCTTGACATCCGTTCCTTTCACTTGTGATGGTACTTAAACTGGTTGAATTGAAGATATGAGACGAGTTACTAAAAGTGAGGCATAAGACTGAGATAAGTAAGAAATCTAGGGTGAGGATCACGCTGGCCGAAACTCGACTGGTAGGAGAACGATGATCGAAATCGGATGTGGTTTGGGAACCTAAATCCTGAGCTCTCTCCATCTTCATGGGTCCTGGAATGTAAAGAGTGAGGTGGGAAGGTTTCTTCGAGTTCATTGTGTATCGAAAGCTGAAAGTCGTGTTCACCAAAAGGTTAGCTACTTGCAGGTTGCCCAACGAAACTTACTGGAGAGAAACGCTGTCAGAGATGGAATGAACAAACTTCTATGTGGTTAACTTTGGTGACAGAAAATCAGCCGCGTGAAAATCTTTAAGGATGAAGAAATGTTCTGTGACTGAAATCATCAAAGATTACAAGAATAAAGACCGTCAGTTGAGAATGCACCATAATATGATCTCTGACGGAAATTCTAGGCAAGGTCCGCACTTTACCAATTCCCAATTACTCGACTTCAAACAAAGTGATCGGTCTACTTGACAGTCTAATACGATCTGAAACAGACGTTTATGTAGGATGGTGATGGCAATTGTACCCAACGAATATATAGAATCGGAGGAAATTTGGGTTGAATCTGTTATACTGCTACGGGTTATGTTCAAGTTAATCGATTTGAAAATCAACTCAAATGTAGCTAAGGTCTTGAGAAGGTACAAGGCTATGTTGAAGTCAATCAAGATGACTACAAACTTGATCGAAGGTGGAATAAAGTCGCCAAATTCGAGTGAAAGATGTAAAACGGAAAAATTCAGATGCCGGTTTTTTGGGAGTTTTTCGAGTGATTCTTGAAGTTCTTGTATCGATGAATAGGTTCTATTTATCCTCAACCAAGACGAGAGAAAAAAAACAAGGGATTGTAAGGTAAGTTTTTGAGCCAAGTTAAAGTTTTCGGAATTCGCTTGGTAGTCAAGGTCTGGTGTGGGAAGTGAGAAATTATTTAAAACATACTTGATCTTACTTGACGTATTTTGTAATGACTGTGATGAACAAACCAAAGAGTTGGAAAGAGATAGATAGAGAGAGACAGATGGTGGAAAGTGAATCAAAAAATCAACGTGAGAAGAATTCCTTTCGCTTGAAGTTCGATGATACCGTTCACTGCAAATATATAACCCAGTTCAATATAACCTTAATCAGGTCCTCCACCACATTGATCGGTCCTGCCTCGTGTGTATTCTGTTCGTGATTTGTCTGATGAAATGCCGTCGAAACGATGACTTCTGTTCTCCGCCGGACCAAAATAAATCAAAATGCTCGTATCGATCAGGTACAATCGAGCACGGCCTGATAATGTATATTATGGGAGGTTTTGGGCTTGATATCTGATTTTGAAGCATATGTTGGACTCGAGGCACATTTTATCCTTGACCTCAGTGGCAGTGCTTGCGGGTCAATCCAGCTTCTGCGGTGTTTCTCCACATCTCATGAAATGTATCAACAAGCCATGTCTTGGTGATGAAGATGGGGGTGAAGCGATACATCCTCACTGGTCAAAAATCTCGAGCATCTTTCTCAACTTAGCACATGTCAAAGTTCAACTAGACCCTGTGGTGTTGTATGATCTCGCAAACAATGATATGTACTAGAGAAGCATCTCTCTGCTGATCTCAAGCACTAATTTGATGTTGTATGAAAGAACACATTTGTACATTAACCAAGCAACGAGTCGTCGGATCCATTGTCTGAACAATGCTGATCCAGAAGAGACAAGGAGGATGAGCCCATACTACAGATAGACAAGCTGCCTTGCGAGTTGCAGTCTAAGATTTCTTCAATTTCACTATCTAACTCAAGGACGTTGTCGTCATGAGTGTTTTCAACTTTGATCTGCATTGGCTTTTCACTTTTACCGTCTGGTTCGTCGTTTTCTTCAAGATCAGAGAAATCAAGTTCAGGTGATCGACGGGCTTGCGGAATGATGATGATCGGTTTTTCAAGAGACTTGTGGAGGTCAAAAAGCTTTTGACTCAGTACCTCTACGAGTGGCCGTGTATCAGAAGTCTATGCGTTGGAATATAAGTATCCCTCAGCTTCCGTGTGAATACCGTTGCGTTCAATCAGATAGAGAATCAAAAGGTTGACCTCTCTGAGATCGTGCAATCTAGCCAGCAAGGTTGGGTTTCGACTGCGACTGGCCAATTGATGTAGTGAGTTGGAAATCGAGTCTTGAATTGGCCAACCCTTTACAATTTTCTTCAAATTCAGTAAGAAATGTAGTCAAACGGGATCAGGACGATGAACCTCTCTAGCGTGAACAGGGAGGATGTACTTCTCTCCATATCCGATTAAAAACAAATGGCCAGTGTTTCAAAAATCCCCGTGCTAGCATTTGCTCAGTAACTCTTTGCAGAGAGACCGCTAACGGTCTTCCTAGCGGAGAAGTGGCCAAGTGGGTCTCAAGGTTTGAGAGGCTCGATCCCGAAAAAGTTATCAAAATCTGTGCACGTTTGAGATATGCGATGGGTTTTCCTGATGCAAACCGACGCCTGGTTGGTTCGTCCAACGGTGAAATTTGTAATCCGACTGATCATCAAGAGAGTTAGAAATAAAGATTCAACGTCGAGCTCAGGAGCGGCTAACCACTCGAATAATCTTTGCTGCCCGGTTTGCACACCTGCTCTTCTACCTTTTCAAAGCACGCGCGCCCGTCTCGGCCATACTGAATGACAAAGGACGCACAAAACATAAGCAGAATTATCACTCAAGTAGGAATATTGCATAGATCTATACCTTGCTCAAAACGCTGATGAGGACTGTCATCAGAGGGGTCACCAGACCTTCGTAGGGCTTAAGCAAAACGCGGGCGTGTTTGATTTGAACCCCGAGCTGTACCATATGATCAGGTGCAGGAAGGACCTCGCATTCTTCTATTGGTACATTGAGTGGTAAAGTAGCCTCCACCATGACGCTGAGGTTGAGATGATGAGGATATGGCACTTGACTTGATTGTGAATCACTCGTGACGGCAGCGGCTTGAATCGGTGCCTTATAGATGGTGGTTTTGAGGACGGTGTAAAGGACTTCATTAGAGTCTGATAGTTCGGTCATGACTCTTTTGAGAAGGTGGGTTGAGCTGAGTCTATGCGTCGACTCAAACGACTTTCGCCAGCAGAGCTTACCGCACATCTCCAACCGGGCTTCGGATCATTGCCCATTACTGTAACAATTATGGGACCAGTCAATCGACTGGAGTCACGATGCCCAGTCCTTTATAGCTGGAAATAAAATGTTGGAGAGATGTATCAAAGTATCAAGAGACTAAATAGTTTTTAACGCAAAATCGGGGTATGATGCGTAACGCAAGAATCGGACTGGACCCCAAAGCGGAACTTCAGTATTGCTGCACTGCAGTCATTGTGCTACCAAACTATTTTGCTTGATGAGGGAATGACTCTGTGCGAAGGGATGTTCGAGCTGAGATTAGTGATCAAATATGACAAACGTCGGCTGATCACAACGCCTCCATGCCCACCATGACGGCCCTGCGAAATGTAAGAGATGGTGACCGATAGGCTCAGCCCTCTCAGCCTAGGTTGTGTCTTTGTAAAGGCTTCTGGAAACATCAAGTTTCATCAGTCCCTCCTCAGGCAGTAGCAGAACCTGTGATGTCTGGTGTACTCGGGGAGGTATCAAGGTTCAAAGGTGTCTTTCAATTCCTAAAAATCACATGTAACCACCTGTTGCACAACTCGCTGAGGCCGTCAGAACCACTTGCGAGAGTCACTTTCCTTATTGGGTAAGTTGTAGGTGGCTCAAAATCCACTGTTGCGATTTCTTACGAGCTTGTACATAGATCCTATGAAGACCGTTAACCGGATTTCAGAGGATTGATGGATGGCTCAGGTGACCAAACTTGCCTGATAATTGATGTTCAATCGAAAAGAACTTGTAGTAACTGAGCCTCCAAAGTCTTATAAGTAAGCAAACTTTGCCATGCACCAATCAAGAGCCCACAACAAAAACAAATCATACAATCTCTTGATCAGCAAGCCTGGAGCTAGCGCAATATCGACAACTCCAAAACCCCTCAACATACCATAAATTTAACTTCTGACTTTTACGCGCAATCTTTATCTTCTACATATTTCAAGAAAACAAGTGCAGGACACGACCCTCTTTTTCTACTCAAAATTTCTCAACAGTGAGTGTCTGTAAGCAATGTGACTTCCGAAATATTTTTTTTCACTGACGTACTGATTTGACACACGATTCACTGTTTTAGGCAAGCAATGGATGTACAGTCACGCTCAACACAATTCCATGGTGACGTACAGCCAATCCGTCCGATGTTTGGATATCCAGAGTCACACCTAGATTTGTGGAATGCCGATGAGATTTGGTTATACAAGATGGAAGTTGAATTTTGTAAAACTGACGAATATCTTTTCCTAGGACTGATTTCTACATCATCTCAACTTTTGAAGGAAGATAAAGTTCAAAGACATCTTCACAATGAAGGTTTTTCATTTGAAATCACAGCAGGGGAAAAACTTGACCTTTCGCATGAGGAGCAGGGGAAATCATCAAGCGTGAAAGCTCTACAGAATTTTTGTCAACTTTCGATGGGGAATGATGCATTGATTGATGCATCCAGACCCGATGCGTTCATTGTTCCCCTTTTTAGACAAAAAATCGACTGGAATGATATGATTGACCTAAGCAAGGCGGTTGAAGCGTTCAAACATAGAAAGGACCTCGAAACTCCCGAACCACTTTGTACGACTCCTGGGACCTATCACTCGAAATCACCGGCACCTCGCCTCGCCGATGGTAACTTCTGGGTAGCCAACTCTAGTTATCTCAATTCCAGGATGAATCTCAATCATGGGTCGGACGCACAAACTGAGGTTACCGGATTTTGGAGGATTGCGACTTCAATCAATACGATTCTCCACCTAATTCGAGCGCGAGAATCTGATAATATTCCAATGGTATCGCAATGCACAGAAGATTACCTGTCCGGTGTGTTGAAAAAACTAATTCTTTGGCGAAATGGACCTGGTAATAGAAATATCGAGCAAGTGGGAAGAGCATTCATGAAGATGGCAATTTCGATGCAAATTTTTCTTCAATATCCCAAAGCAAAAGTGAGAAAACTTGAGAGGTCCCTTTCGAAAATAATTCAATCCACAAATATAGAACAACTTGCTGTGATTCTTGAACGTGTATGTACACTAGAAACACCCAAGGAATTTAAAGGCATTCCATATATCTTGGGAGCCTGTTATCTTTCAGGAAAGATGGCACCTACTTTGACATTAGCCAGAAGGTTGGGTCTTGGCTCTATCAACGAAATCACCAATGTAGATTGGCTCGCATATTGTTCAAACTTACATCTCGAGGAACAGCCTGACGCGCAGAAAGCCTCAGACTTGAATGCTTTAGAAACTAGCTTGAAATATCGGTTTCATAACAAGACTTTGTTACAAAAGGTACTCTGGCCGGACCCAGCGGAACGCACATTTCGAAAATTAGAATGGATTGGGGATTGTCTCCTGGGATTGTGGTCTGCTGAAAGACTCGCAGAAATGGGTACCGAAACACAAAAGAAGAAAGGTCTAGGATTGGCTTTTATAGAGTTGAATTGTAATACTACTTTGGCTGCATGGGCAGATAGATGGCTTCACCCTCACAAACAACTTGTGAAGCCAAAGATAGGTACCGGCGACAAAGTATGCAAAGCTTCTGCTAACATGGTAGAGTGCTTGGTTTTTGTCTTGTTTATTGACTGTGGATCTGTTTTTGGTCCAGAGTCCACATTCTACCAGGTACTAGACAGATGGTTCTATAATGACAAAGAAAGAAACACAGTTTCTCAGGAACACTTCACAAATGTTTCCGACGCTTAGGTCTCATTCGCATTTATTTTCATGTCTTGATTTTGGTTGTATCTTAATGTTTTAATGACTGCTACCGACGCATATCAGATGATGTTGATGTCTTTTGTTGTTGTATCTTTTCCCATTGACAATTTCTCTGATGGTCGTTACAAATGCATACTCGCCTTTGATATTTATTGATCTAGAGCAATTGCCTTCAAGCTGTAGACTTTTCTTTTTTTCGCATGTACAAGCCCATTTTTGGATCAAGAGAGCATAGCTTGGCTGACAATTAGAGATGTGAACTCATAATGTTGAGCACAGCCAAAAATCAAAGCAACTTTTAACATCTCGTGGACGGACGTTATAGATCGACTATATTGTACAACAGGTTCACCAGGAAAGCGTCTCGTAGAGCCAAATGATTGATTTCTGAATTCAATTGAGAGATGGATACAAAATTTTGTGTGGGCGTGCCAACCTAATTTTCTTGCTGTTGAATACAATTGTTTTCCACCCTTTTTGTTTCCTTATAAGAATCCAAATTTCTATCTGATTTGTGGTGCACATGCAAATTATAGATTTCAAAACTACAGAGCTGAAGAAGTTCTCAGTGTAATTGAAACCAATCAAGGTGCCCAACTCCACAACTAGTTACTTAGATTGCGAGTTGCTGAACCCAAGAGGGTGAATCTCTGAGGTTTGCATTATAATTCGGACTTCAATATCATTTCGGAGACGAAGAAAGCAATCAGTCAGGTTCGCATGAGCAATGTGATTTCAAGTAAATTCGTATTTTCCAGGGCAAGAAAATTTCTCTTCAAAGCAAAACTGGCATGTATCACGTGGTATAGATTTTGTCGCTTGTTTCTGTACTGCAATGAAGACACACATCTTGCATAAGAACTGAGAAGCCAATGGCATCAAAGATAATCTATACGAAAATCTCTTACAATGTATAATTACAGGAGTTTTAACTCCATAGTCGTGGATAGATCGATTGAGAGTTCCTACGACGAGATTCGGCAAACAACTTCCACCGCCTCGTTTCCTATCACCTTCAATGCTTCCCTTCCTTCCCAATATGATTTTCCATCCAAACTTCGTACTACACAGATTTCTCCTAACCTTAAACCCTTACTACCTTTTCCGACGATGAAATCCTTCAATTCGTCCTTTGACATATAGACTCTCAAACTAGGTTTACTGACTGCCGAAGCCGATCGAAGTACGGCTTGTTCATCACGAAACTTATGTTCTACCCAAAGCCTTCGATCGCTCAATGGTACCTTGATAAACGAACTCGGATCAGGTCCATCCGTCGTCCCGCGTGATACTGCTGAAACGAAGCCTTCGTTTAATAGCACATTGAGAATTGATGAATGAAGGATGTTCGAAGGGATAGGAACATGTCGGAGACGACGTCGTGATGTATTTTGAAGCTGACTGCAAAGATTATGAGCGAGGTTGGGCAAGCGTGTGGCCATTTGATAGGGAAGGAAGGTGAAATCTTGAAACTTGACAATGTTTGTACTTGCAAGATACTTGAGGATATCAAGTCGGCGATTTCATGGAGGATTGAAATTTGAGACTGAGGTCATATATAAGCATACTCACCGCATTCATTCCACAATCAAGGGACCTGTCTAGACCCATGACCAAAACTTACTCACATGATCTACACAGCTTACAGTTTGCTGGAATTGGCCTTCAAAAGGGCTGACGGGAACCTCAAGATGTTTCACACGCAATGTCCAAGGAGCCACACTCGTTAGGCATGGTCGAAGTAAGTCACAAGCTGTTGTGTTCCCGGTCCGCAGAGGGAATTCGGTGTGCGTACTGGTAGTGCCTTCGTGGCCACCTCAAGAGAAACAGATAGTCTTCATGATACATCCATATCACACCTCTTCTTGAATGTATCATTGGTTTCTTGTTGGATGTTCCTGAGCATTCGCAAAACCATCCTCTTACATACGAAAATTTGTTCAGGGAAGACCAGAAACTCAACAACATTCTGTTCAAGTTCACAAGACAGGCATACACAAGGGCCGCTCACTCATGTGGCCATAAACGTTAAGAAGACTCCGGTGAGTTTGAATTTTGTCACGGTCTTACAAACCACAACAAATTAAAAGGTGAGGCTTCTTGGGTCACTCATAAACCAAGATATATGCCATGTAGGTTTTCATGAACACCAGAATAGGTCCAATGCATTTCTTAAGGTCCTAAGGTTTGTAAACTTCCGAGGTTTCAATTTTCATCATGGAGAATGCAAAACAAATGGATTTGGTGAAAGTCTGTCTGAAGGAAATCTCGAGAATAATTTTAATGATTGAGTGGCAAATTTAGAGTAAAGAAATTGGTTAATAAGTAGCAAATAGTCAAAATCAAAAATAGTGAGAGGGTTCAACTGGTCAATCAGACACATATAAGGAGCCTCATTTGGTTATACACTGTCATGGGATTCTTGCATGAGAGCTTTCTTCATGCTTTACAAATATCAGTTGTGCGAAAGATCTCGTAACATCCTTGAAAAGTGGGATTGAACAGGGCCTGACTAAGTTAGAAGGTGATTGGTAGTATGAGATCAAGCGCCGTGAGGAAGAATCCAGTCCTAGTAATCATATCATTTGACTCATCATTAAGATTGTGAAGCGAGTCATATCCATTAAATGAATCTCGGCTTTTTCCACCTGGAGAACCGAGCCCTATCTATCTGTGGAGCTTGGATATTTCCGTGGGGAAGTGGATGGATGGACGCCGGTGTTAGATATACAAGCCATATCATTTATGATCTCACTACGAAGATCAATTTTATGGTCTTGCAAATACAAAATAAGTCGAAAAAGTCAAGCTGAATTGATTTGAGGGCATGTGGTATCACATGATAGGGATGGGATCCCTCTGAGTCTTGTGTGCGTGAGGGCCGGGATAGCAAGATGAGAGGTGGCGGATTTACCTCTGAAGACCACTTGGTCAAGTCTTGTCTCCGTGAGGGATAGCGAGATGACAGGTGGCAGATTGACCATTGAAGATCACTGGGCCTTAGACCCCAATTGTTTTGAGAACAATGAAGTGGATGGATGTGGACCGTTGTAAGACATAAAAGGCATATGATTACACTATGAGGATTGACTGTATAGTCTCGCGACTCCAAGTGCAGTGAGCAAGCTCTGAGGGCATGTGGTAATGTATTGGATTAGAGGTATGAGGTTCCCTCTAAATGTTGTGTTCGTGATGCTAGATTTCAAATGTTAGTTTGACCACTGAAGATCAATTTATCTTGAATCCTTAGTATATGTCAGTGAAGAAAAACAAGTAGTTGTTTTGGGGGATAGCAAACACACAAAGACATGTCAATAACTACCAGTTTTCTCATTCAGTATTCCAAACTACAAGCACAAGCACAATGACCATTTTTCTCAAGTTACAATCATATCAAAAGATACTAAAAACAAGCGGAACACACATCAAGAAGCACGTAACAGAACAAGCCAGAGAAGTTGTAAATAAGAATGAAAAAATCCATCCAGCGGATAAAAATGAGGATGTAAAAAAATAGATCGAGGTATCTGAATCAAAATGTATTGAATCCAAACACAATTCCTTCATTCAACAAGTGTATATATGGAGCATGATTGATGATAAAAAAATAGATTGAGCATATCGGTATCAGAATGTATTGAATGTGAGCACAATTCCTTTGTTAAAATAGTATAGCTATAGAGTATCATTGATAATAAAAGAATAGAAATAGATCATTGAGCAAAAAGAGATTGAGACAACGGATTCTAAGTATTTAGATCGCAGATAAGAATCCCAGATCGTAATGAACTTTGTGTCTCAAAGGTTTTTAGAATCATATAAAAATCATCAAGCTCTAGAATAATCAAAAACACATCCACAAGGCCCGTGTAAAGGCCTAAGTTGAAGGTCCTGCTACGTTGATAAGCCTAGAGGACATTTCAAAAAAAATTATAAAGAGTCAAGATGAAATCTAAATTTTGACTTGATGGTTCATAAAGTCGAGCTTACATTTGAAAAGTAGACAAGTTCTTTGGTTTCTTTTTGCAAGTCTTTCCATGTCATTTCGCGTTATAGAAAGATTTGAGAGTTTTTTTGCACTCGGTCCATGGACATTTGTCTAGAGTCGAAGAACGCATCGGATTTGAAGGTGAAAGAAATCAGTTGATTGAATTTCAAAGGAGAATAATAAATTTGGGTGACTTACAACTCTTGCCTTGAGCATCAAGGACTTTTATATCTTTGTGAGTGTGATTGAGGTGCCTCTCCAAGTTAAACTTGCCACAAAACCACCTTCCACAGCCCGGTTCAGGGCACAACCCGAGTGCCTCAAGTTTCTTTGTTCTCTTGGGTTTGGAGAGCGCAGTGGGCTGTTTTCAAGGTTCCTTTTGGGTTTGGTGGACCAAAGTGGATTTGCCTTTGGAGCTTCCGGAAGTACCTACAATTGGGTTTAGAAAAGTAAGACTCGAGCTGAGGTAAGGATGTGAAAATATAAGTTACATACATGGTCCCTCGCCGATTTGTAAGGGTTCAGATGGAGCGTAGCCTAAGAATGAAGCTACACCAGGTCCTCCCAAAAGGGCAGGATCTTTGAAAGAGAATTGTATCAGAATGAGAAATGAGTGTTCAAGTGGAAGAATCTACATACCAATGTTTGAGTCGATGAAGAAAGGTTGAGTGGAAGAGACGTTCAAGGTCAAAGATTCGCGGTGAGCGGTTTGATCGATTTGTGGGACTTTGATATCTGCGTTTTCATCAAGCTCTACACCGGGGCCATATGGGTGAGATTGAATACAACAAGACATTATCAAGGATGGCGAAGGGGATATTGTAAGATATGAGGAAGTAGTATTCGGGAAGGGTTCAATCAAGTTTGAAGTAAATTGGAACGTAATGGTCTGTTTGGTTGGGAAACAGAAAAGAAAGTCCTGGAAAGGTGTCTAATTGCAGATTTTGAAGAAGGGGTTGGGGTTATGGTGTTGTTAACTCCAACCTCGCTTGTTCTTCCATAAGCTAGTAACACCGACTTTATTCCCTAAACTATCTGAAGTTCATTCCGTAGCTGAACAATATTTGGAAGATCTTCTCAAGGATACTTTCCCTTACACATTTCTTGGATTTGCAACGGCGAGTATTGACTGATTAAATACTTATTGAAGACACAGTGGGGAGGTAAAATGACATACTGGCCGCGGGCCGATCAAGCTTTACACTTGTTCAGAGTGATGTTACGAAGAGTCAATGTCGTGCATTTCTTATATTGTACAAAACAGACTGATCATCTGGCGACAACAGAACATTTTTGCATGGTACAGATTGAGAATGATATGTCGACTGAACATTTGACTGAACATTTGTTAAGGTGTTCATCCTTTAAAAAAACAGTCTTCAAGCTTACGCTCTGAGACCATCAATTTGTGAACAAATCAGATTGTCACAATATATTATTTTGCTCCAGCCTGGTGCTATTCAAAGGTTTTGTTTGCAATATCTTCTTTATCCCAAAAAAAATCGAATGCTTGGGTTTCCAGTTTGGCAATTACGAAACTCCATGAGAGGTGAAGGGGAGCAATGGCCACCGGCTGATCAAGGTTTACATCTTTCAATGATGATCGTTGTAGAAAAGGAGCAGTATGCATTTCTCAAATCAAGGAATCAAGGCTAGATAGTATTATAGCTGATCATTTTTTCTCCTAAATGTTTCGAGACTAGTGATGTGTTCAAAAATGGGAACATTATGACAATTCTTTGAGCCTGAAGTATCCCCTAATGATTGTTTTCTACAAGCTTGCTGTTGACCTACACTATCTGTCTTGCAAGATAGGCGGTCTACCAAAGACCTCATTGAACTAATTTTCAGCGTGAACACTTTACTCGCGTGATTCTTTAAATGAACCAAGCTGGTGTTTCTTATGTATACACTCGTGTAAATGTGCTCAAATGACTTTCTGATATGTATACACAGGTCTTTTAAGGCTAGATAGTATTATGGCTGAACATTAATTAAAATCCTTTTATCAAGAAAGAGCATTTACTTAAATGCTTTGAGACTAGTGATATGTTCAAAGATGCGAACATTGTGATGATTTCGTGAGCCTGACGTATCCACTCATGATTGCTTGCTATGAGCTTGCTGTCGACCTGCACCATCTGTCTTGCAAGATAGGCAGTCTACCAAAGACCTCATTGACCTAATTTTTCAGCGTGAACACTTTACTCGCGTGATTATCTAAATGACCAAAGCTGGTGTTTCTTATGTATACACTCGTGTAAATGGGTTCAAATGACTTTCTGATATACACAGGTCTTTGTCGTCGTAACTTTTTTGAAAGGCACCCCTGAGGATCTGAACGTCTTAGAGCGCATGTACCCCACAACTCGGTTTCAACTCAATAAATCACAAAGCGGAAATTCGGCGATTGTCAACACGTATTTGTTGCTTATATCACTTGAGAGCTCTGTGGAGTCTGAAAAGATGACAATCGAGTTTTACATGCCATCACATTGCCCTCCTCTTAACTGGTGTCTAAATCACTTATACTGGAAGGTTGAAAACCGGCGACTCTCAAGATTGGAGAGCATCACTTCCTGCTCACCTAACACTGACGGCAATAATGGGAGTGACGTGATCCTCTTCAATTCTATTTGCTCGCCGGTTGCTTGGAGCCCAGGTACATAGCATCGGAAGCAGGGCTTTTATAGTTGAATAGTTTCATGAATGGTACGCAAACATTCCTGAATACTGTCTTATAAAATGTTTCATAGTTGTGTAAAACTCATGGAATGGGGAAAGTTTTTTTGACAACGTAACCGTATATACATTTCATTGACCTAAAAGCTGCTTTGCAATCACGTATACTCGACGATCTAGGTAAATATTTATCCTGGTAAAAAAAATCTAACACTATCCACGATGTGGAATATTTGTTCAACTTATCCATAGAGAGGTCTTCGAGGATGCTGTTGCACTGATCCCCAAAGCGATGCGACATTTTATCGGATCTCCTATTTCCTAAAAAACTTCAGGTTCACCTGAGCTCAATGTAGGCCCAAGCGCTCCAATAAAGCGCTAGCCTTGCCTTGATTGTAAACATTGTTCCAAGCCCATTGCCCGGTGCAGCTGAAATCTAGAGCTTACACTTTTTGGGTCAAATTTTCACCGCTTGGATTTACCGATCGCCACGGGTTCTGGGCCGGCTAGACAGAGGCACGATGACGGAACCTTTCGCGTCATGTTTGGCCCATTGGAGTTTCTTTTGCTGGTTTAGAGAAAGTCTTACGTTGACTTACAACACTTGACAGCTATCTTATATCGTTTTGCCACACTTGATGGACTCTGATACAACAGATGCCGAGCAACAACCAGGGAACCGCTGGTTTGTGTGCAATTTCGCGACCAATTCTTCCTCAAAAATCATCAAAGGTGATTGATCATGAGGGAAGCATTCAAGAGACGTGTTGATGCAAGTAGAGCTAGGTGATCACAGTCTAACTATTTCACCGCAGATTCCGAAGGAACTGACGACTGACACTTGAGATCAAGCATGGCTCGATATCTACATGTGAATATTTCTGGGTATCGTAGCAGGTGTGTAATTGATTGTCTCCGACAATTTTGAAGCCATCTGGCTGGTAGGACGATCACAACTCGCGAAGTGTGGTTCAAATCAATGTGTACATCGATCATTCAGCCTGCGCTGAGCTACTGTGCGTGTGTTTGAATCGAGTTGGTTGTCCAATATCATCGGGCGAACAAACATCTTAAATGACCGTTGACTATATCCAGTTGTTTTCTTGTTCGTTGGGCTAGATCTCAGCACAGAGATGATTGGAAGAATAAGAACAAAGAATACAAAGGAATCAGGCGAGTTGGATCCGGAAAACTTGCTCAAGCTTGCCCATCACTCATCAGTCCAATTCATTTATGTAGCATGAAACAAGGTCTGCGGGCTTTTCGGCATGTGAAAAGTTAAACCTGTTACATCAACTCTCTAAATTCTAATGGCGTAAGGCTGATGCATTTTAGAGGAATATGCCTTTGAAAATCTTGTTTGGGCTGGAAATACCCATTTTGGCGGCACAAAACTGCATTACAGTCAAACCTGTTGTATGGCATACCTGTATATTGGCTTAACCTGCCAAATTGCATACCTTTTGGCCTGGACAAGCATGGTCAGGGCCAAATTATGCCTTCTCTGTCTAATGCCTTATGGCATACTTTTTTATGGACATTAGTATGGTATTAAGGCATAAAATACCCCACAAAGTGTACATAGTGTGTAAATACATATGTTATGTGTACTTTATTTGATCCATCTTTTGTGCCCTTGATCCCATTCCCATTCAAGTATCATGAAATGGAGCAATTAGGCACACTTAAAAGCTGTGCTATCAGAAAAAACCTGTCTTATGACATGAAGATATGTGATTATGGAGATAATTTGAAAGGCATACAATTATGCCATATGGCGGTACTCTGCCATATGACATAACCTGCTATAAGGCATGCCACATTGGTTGGACCAAGGGGTATGACTTAAGACAGGTTTGACTGTATATCCTATGAATTTAGAGGGATCATGCTCCTAAGAGCATCTCCAACGGTGCCTTGTAAACGTAACGATACGTAAGCTGTATGTTACGTTTACAGGGTTGGGTCAAAAAACGACCCTCCACCGGTCGGCAGATTTCTCACCTCTGGCCACTCGTGTGAAGTTTGGTTTGAGGGATACTGGGTATCGCATGTCAAGACCTTCATGCATGAAGGGCTTCCGCAAAAGATGCAGGAAGCAGTATTGGCGACGTTTAGGACATAATCATACCACATGCGTCCAAAGATAAATATGATAATCAAAAGAAATTACATATCAAGTATATAGTCAATGAGATATCAGTCAACTTTTAAAAGGATTATTGTGCGCTTTCGGCGTTTTTGGCAGGAGCACGACCTTGGAAGTCCCTCCATCATGTGCGCGGTGGAGGGAAATCATTTTAAAGAAAAAATACAGCTTACTGTATGTTTTCAGACGAGCCTGTACGCCTTTTGGCGATTCAGGACCGTTGGAGATGCTCTAAGAGCATCAGCACCGGGCCTTGTAAAATAGGGCCCGATTCGTTCGCTGTATGACACCAAGTTGACAGACAAGAACGTGTATGCCTATTCTCGCAGAACATTGTAAAGTTTTGGCGAAACCGAGGCTTTGCAAAAGCTGGAAAGTCCAAATAATACATTGCCCAAGCGGGCTTGAGGTGCTTGTTTTGTTTGACGGTAGGACTTTGTACGTCCGATATTGGTGGGTTAAGTTCAGACGTTTGGTCCTTTGGGGCAATTCTAGGATTATACGCTGCAGTCCATTATTACAAGTTCAAGGTATGATTATACGCGTCGTGTAAACCATACAGGCCGTTTGCAAGGTCCGGTGCCTCAGTTTTATTCTCACGGCTTTGTAAAACGGCCTGTATTTAAATTTTTACAAGGCCCGGTGCTGATGCTCTAAGAGGTATGCCTTTATGGCGAGTTGACTGTAGAACGCATTGGGGCTATACAGTTCACAAGCCATGCGGATTGCATATCCCTTGAGTGCTGAGGGAGGCTGAGAGCGGACGAGGCTCTTCTTCATGTTCACACTCGTCATAACCTTAGAACGCACCCCTTGAACCCTCCGAGTGTTCACATCAAATCGCTCAACTCCGGAGCCACACTCATTCGCCAGGAGGCAACGCAACTTGCCAACGCGTTGGCTCCTGTTGGCTCCCAGTCGGCATAGGCAACTCAGTGGATGTTTATATATGCAGATTTTCCAATGACTCAAGATACTTCAATGTATGTATCTAAGATGAGTATGTGAGCCATCAACTACAATCCAACATCTGATCTGAGATCAGTTAAGTGATCATATCACACACTGGCAGCCAAATTTTTTTTTGGTCAACTTGAGGTTTGAATACCAACTCATGAAGCTTTTATCCGAAGTGATTTACATGAGACTTGACTAAAAACCCAACTCAACTCAATCAAATCCATTCATTCATTCATTCACTCATTCCCTCCCTTTTTGTTCTCTTTTCACCCAATCACAAAAAAATAAATAAATTGACTCATCCCATATACTACCCTCTTTTCCCAACTATCTACATTACAAAAAAAACAGGAATCCACCCTTGATTCCAAAAAAAAAGAAAAATCCCCAAACCTCACCATGAACATATTACATCGTTTTTTTGAAAAAACAAAATCAGTATGTATGCTTATTTAATTATGCGTATATGTTTTTTTATTTTCAAACAGCCGAAAATGATTGTGCAGTAGATTTGTCAATACATCTATTATAATCATAAACCCCCCCCGCCAACCCCCCAAAAAAAAGAAAAAATCTAATCAGTAACAACAAAAAACGAAGAATATAAAAGAAAAATCAGAACTAACGTTCGTAATGAATAATCATCCCCATGTTGAGTAATATATCTAAATTTTCATATATATATTATAAAAGAAATAGATATACATCAGATCAAAAAAAGATTTGTTTTCAAGAAAACATTTTCCTTGAAATAAACTTACCTAACCCAAGGAAGAGCTTGATAACCAGATTTTTCAACAATTTTTAAATATCTAACTTGAATACCAGAAACCGTAAAATAAGGAATTTCAAATTTGATTGTAATAGGTGCTCTTTTTTCAATCGCATCATCTACTTCCCCCCCCAAAAAAAACCCAGCGCCGATCAGAACAAATCACAATTTTGAATTCCAAATCGTCTTTTACTCAGAAATCAATCAACAAAACCGAAAGAAAAAAGAAAAACTGACCACTTCTAACTGATGGTAAACCGAATTGAGCTCTCATCAAATATTCTCTCCCACCACCCAACTGTTTGATTTTCCAAACAAAAGCCGATTTTTCCGGAACATAATGAACTGTGCCTACCGAAGCTCTGAATCTAGGTGAATCAGCATCATCAGGCACCGGAACATAAATCTCTACATTATTAGCTGTTGATCTTCTTTTGAATTGAGCTTTGGCTTTGACTACATATTCGACTCTACTATTGGAATGAACTTCTACCATGGCTTCTGCCCAGATTAAAGGTTTTACTTGGGTATTGATTCGGTATGACATTAATTCGAATTCTCCATCTGGTGGAATAAATGAAATCGTTCGATCATTTTCAAATCTTGATAATCTTACACACTATGAAGATAATTCATCATCAAAAATGGTTTGAGAATTGATTAGTAAAGATTTCTATAATCGATTTCTTAACGTTTACAATAAAAAAGGCTTACTTGATGAAACTTTGTGTCTTCCATTTCGATAGCTTTTCCCCTCGAAGCTAAAAATTCATCCAAACAGAAACAAAAAAAACTCATGTTAATAAATAACTTGATCTATATTCTTTTTTTTTCTTTGCAAGAAAGAGTTGATTTTAAATGAAATGATCATACTTCGACCTGTACTTTCAAACATTACTTTATCATTCAAACCTAATCTTAATTCAGGCATTCCACTTAAATAACATTTCATTTTAACTGCACCCAAGATTTCACTTCTAACTACATTTCCATTAGCATTTACCAACAAATTAACACTTTCAACCACATCCTAATCCCAGCCAACCAAAAAAACCACATTCAAATTAGATTACTTCAAATGTGATATTAGAGAAAGGTGATTTTGAAAAACGTACTAAAAAGACTTCATTTTTCCTGTATCTTATACCTTCAGATCTCCAACTAACTGCATTGGTCACTGCCATGGGTGGTCTGACTTGGATTTCAAGTTTATGTGATTCTTGTGTAATATATTCTTGTAAGATCTTCGATTCAGTTGTTTGTGGATAACCATAATCCATCATCTCATCTAAAAGTTCATAAATAATCACAAACTATTTCCAAAAAGAAAAAATTGAATCTTTAGAGTTGGTTTTGAAGTTTCTAGGTTTGGATTGGTTTGGAGTCAGTGAAAGATTTACGTTATCTCGAATGGATTCTTCTTCTAATTCTTTAAAGTATTCGGAAAGAACCTAAAGATTTTGTTTGGTTTACAAGATGATATGAAAAGAAAAATCAATTGATCAACTTTTAGTCTTAAATTGTAAATGAGGTGTGAGTTTTTTTTGGGGGGGTTGGAATTGATTAAAGATAAGTCATCATAAATACCTGAGCTAATTTATGTAAAAAAGTTAAAATCTCAGCCGCATTTGAATTTCGTTTTGATAAAGCAATCACTAAGTTTTTTAAAAAAATTGACATGAAGAAAAACACTTTAGTGACCGAGTTTCAAATCATCAGTCAGTCATACTGAAATTTCTTTTTCAACATACGATATAAATTGTTATGTCGAATATACCTAGAATAAGAAGAAAAGAAACCATCATCAATTTTTCTAAATTCTCCAAAACCAACGTAGAGAATGATGAACACTAACATATAATTAATACCTGCAACAGTAAAACAAGGAGTCACAGATGATAAATCGTTTTCTTCCATCTCAAGTAAAGAAGGCATAAATTTTTCAATCGTAGATGGTAATACATCATCCCTATAATTTCTTTGAATTAAACTCTGTTTGTTTGTTTTTTGGAGGAGGGGGGCGGTACGGACGGAAATCATCAAGGATTAATGAATGATTAGGTTTATTTATTTGAAAAGAAATGAGGGTTTGGGAAATCACTTACTTTTCCTTTCAAGTCACAGATTGCGACTAAGGATGCCATTTTGAATGAGGTTTGAGTCAGAGTATGATGTTTGATTTTCAGATCGCTTGGCTGTAGGTTGGTAGCTTTATGGTTTTTGGTTTGTTTCTTTGATAGTTGATGGTGGATAGTTGGTAGTTGAAGGTGGATGGTGGAAGGTGGATTGGTTGGTGAGTTGATTGTGATCGAATGTGAATTGAGAATACATTACTAGGACGTCATTGTGATAGAACTACATTATTGAAACCTCTGTTTATAAAGTACATTTTCAGAATAGGTATTAAATTTACACGATTTTCTTAGTTTTGCACTGAACGATGATCAACCAGATCACGTCACTTCCAACAACCTCCAACGCACACCAACACCAACACCAACACCTTCCCCCTAACTAAATCAAGAATCATCAATCAAGATGCATAACCCTCGATCTCAAGCTACAACAGCACTCAAAAGATTAATGACAGAAGTTAGTTTACATTTCTTCACTGATTTCTTAAACAATCAATTCTCAACAAAACCCTGAAATTTCTGAACACCTTTACAAAAACAGTATCGACAATTAAATAATAAATCATCAAAACAATCAACATCTGAAGAAGAAGTTATGTTTGTGGCAGGTAAACTTTTTTTTCTCTATCATAACCTTTTTTTTGCAATCTTCAAAATCGGTTCAACTGATGTAAACTTTTTTTATAATTTCTTCTTTTTTTTGGGTTTCTCTTTTAGGTCCTATATCAGAATCAGATTTTTTTATATGGGAAGCTTTAATTTCAGGTCCAGAAGATACACCATACGAAGGAGGTATCTTTACAGCAACCTTAACCTTTCCTCGAGATTATCCACTCTCACCACCTAAAGTAAACTTAATTCTTTTTTTCTCTTTCTCAATCTAAACTTTTACACCAAAAACCTAATCTAATAAAATCTCTTGTTCTGGTGGTTAATTTTTTTCTCAGATGACATTCAAACCACCTTTATTACATCCAAATGTTTATACGAATGGTGAAGTTTGTATTTCGATTTTACATCCACCTGGTGATGATCCAAATCAATATGAATCGGCATCTGAACGTTGGTCACCTGTACAATCAGTTGAAAAAATCTTATTAAGTGTCATCAGTATGTTAGCTGAACCTAATATCGAAAGTGGTGCGAATATTGAATGTTGTGTAAGTGTTTTGATTTCTTTATTCTTACATTCGAGTTTTGGTTTGAAAAGAAATTGATCTTTGGGTTTCTTTTTTTTGTTTTTTTGGCTATACCTCTTTTTTCTTCGGTATCGGGATATGGTTATGGATTGATTGGTATTTTTTGGGGTATAGAAATTGTTTAGAGAAGATAAAAAACAGTATGAGAATAGTGTAAGACAATTTGTTAGACAACAACTTGAGATTTGATATAGATCCGTCTAGATATGAAACCATCAACTTAACTGGGTTGTCTTTTTTTTTATCTTGAGATATAGATAATCTGGTTGAGAACTCTTTCCTCTTGATTTTTGTTATTCTTGTACAACATGTAGTCAATATGGAACTCAATCAAACCCTTCATCGTTTTTACCATAAACTTCAGATGGTCTTCCATACAGTCAAACCCGCGCAATTGCATACCCGCGCAACTGCATAATCAGCCTTTTTGCATAGGCCAGGACTTTCCCCGACTTGGTGCAGGCTAAAAATTGCATTTATTGCATAATTTTGTCAAAAATGATAATGCATAAGTCAAAACCCAAAAAAACCGGGTCTTGGAAGCCCAATTGCATAGCTTTTACTCAACATACAGGATAAAAAGTACATAATTAGGCATAAACCTTGAGCCCTAAGTCTTAAAGCCTAGCTCATAACCTGCAAAAATGCATAATGTTATGTATTTTGGCCTATTTCCGCATATATGCATAACTTTATGCATTTTAACCTATCCTGTATTTTACCTCACTTTGCATAACCTATGAAATTGCATAGGCCCAATGTTCCCCCCAAATTATGCAATTGCGCGGGTTCGACTGTATTTGCTACCTCCATGAGATTGTCCTTTCAGTATACATCAACAAAGAAACTTGATCATCTTTATCTCTAAAGAATTTTATTTGTCTAATATTTTGGATTGATGTTTGATTGATTAAATCATTTGTTTTGATCTTTTGGGTTATTTGAACAAAAAGTTCTAAAAACCACTACAATGATGATGATAGCTCTCAAGGTTGGTAAACATAACATGATTATTCAATTGGAATTGTGATTAGGATTTGGATGCTGTCCACAATTGTCAATTGATTTTCCTTAGGACATCAAGTCTTGATGTCCTAAGGAAAATCAATTTTGATCTCAGAGATTGGATTAATGATCTTTGGAACCAAAATAAATACTTATATACAAGAGAACAAAGCAACACTTTGAACATCAATTTCAATATGATTGTGTAGATGAGACTTGGCTCATTATAAAAAATTATCCCAGATTTTCAAGCATACCAGGGCCTCCAAAGTAGATATGAGCATTGATGCTTGAGTATAACTCAACACTTGTCCACCAGAAGAGAATGCTTGTTCAGATGGACAAGGAGTGGCTAGAACAGCCAGGTAGAATTGCGCCATTTGAGCACGAATCAGGAAGTCAGTCATGTTGTTCCTCCAATATTCCGACATATTGTGGCATTCAAGCTTATGTGGGAGGCTGAGGTAAGTGTTGACCTTGTCTCTCACAGTTTTTCAAGGCTGCGCTGAGGCATCCCTGTCCAGAAGTTAGGTTTTATAACAGTTCTTGTTTTTGCTTAACACTTCAGTACAATTAGATTGTGGATGGGTAGATCTCAAATGAGATCTTGATTGAGTTGAGGCTGACAGCTATGGTGGAATGTGGGCTAACAGCATGCAAGAAATGATACAATTCTGAGTGGCGGCCCAGACTTATATGGTGAGTACAATTACATTGACAAAAGACTATGATTTCAAGTATGATTGTGTGGTAATGCAGCTCATAACCTATAACAGATAGGTCAATTGGCAAGGTTAACTCACATCCAAGGTGTTGGCTCCAACAATGATGATGATGTGTAAGCCAATGCTGAGGTGGAGTGACTATATCTATGGTAATATTCACACACTACAGAAAATGTAATCTTTACCGGGCGGAAAAGAAAACTACTGACATAGAAAAATCCTGAGGCAACAGGAAAAGAACTAAAAATCTGAAAAAATATGCACCTTGTTCCTAGACGTTGGGGCGTCATAATGAGTATTTTTTTTTTGTATTTTACACACAAATATTGGCTAATGTACTAACAATAAAGGCTGAAAATCATCAAAAACCCACCTGTAACAATACCTGAAATTTGGCCCATGATTTTGAAGACAGGATTTTGAAATCTTCAAACATCAATAACTTTTGAAGTTCTGGATCAAATCACTCAATTTCAAGTTCATAAACAAGGTGAGTCTTTCCTATACATTTATTATTGTGACATCACATCTGTAGCTGGTCTGCAAAAGATCCCACAGAGCTATTCATGTAGAATTGTTTGAACAAATGTAGAGTGTTTACATGACAAGATAACACCTTGCTGCCTTTATGAAGTGTAAAGGAGAATGGTGTAGCTTTTGAATGAACCAACAATCAAGTTATTTGGAGCAGAATTGCCAAAGTTATTGAAGTTTTTAGACCACAAAATATTGTTTTCATAATCATGACCCAAATTTCAGCTATTGTTACAGGCAGGTTTTTGATGATTTTCAGCCTTTATTGTTAGTACATTAACCAATATCTGTGCGTAAAATACAAAAAAATACTCATCATGACGCCCCAACGTCTAGGAACAAGGTGCACATTTTTCCAGATTTTTAGCTCTTTTCCTGTTGCCTCAGGATTTTTCTATGTCAGTAGTTTTCTTTTCCACCCGGTAAAGATTAACTTTTTTGTAGTGACAGCAATCATGTGACCTGCTGTGACCCAGTTGTGTACACACAACAATCAACAACAGGCTTGAACGGGTCAGCCCCAAGAACCATTTGGGCACATTGGGCAAGAGCCTTGGTGTTGACCTTGTTGTTCACAGTTTTTTAAGCTAAACTGAGCCCCTCTTCCAAAGTGGCCGCATCTGCTTTCAAAGAGGGGATTAAGGCTTATACCCCAAGCTCAACCTGAGACCAGCAGGATTTTAAAGCAATTTTGCTTGAAATCCCTGTTTGAGGCCCCTGAACATTGTAAAAGCTTGCAATAAATTCAGCAGGGCTTCTCCTTGTACTACTTTTAGCCTGTCACCACTTCTAGATTGTGAGAAAATTTGATTCCAATACCAAGTGAATTTGACTGGTTCAGCACAAAGGTAGGCCCACACACTGAGTATGACCCAGATTTACAATAACTCAACAGCTCAATTTTGTCAAATTGCTCAAGTAAAGTGGTGTCAAAAGTGGTAATAGTGAGCTTTCTGAAATCGACTGTATATGAGAAGGGAAAACATGAGAGCAGGGAAGACACTTCCCACAGTGGTGTACCCAAAGTTGGGGGGCAAACCCCGGTGGAGTGAATCAAATATGCTTGAACAAAGATATTGGAGGAGCAAATTGCAATTAGGGTGTTCCATCTACTCCTCTATCGTGTTCGATAGCCGTCTTGTTATTTACTAACTGTATTCAGTTGTTTTATTTCTTTCTCTCCCATTGTTACAAGTCATGCTAACATATCCTCCAACCAACGAGGTACATGCTAGGGTGGGGGGGGGGTCTATGGGGGTTCGGCCCTAACCGGGGTTATCTTGGGAACGGCCAACACGGCCGTTTTCCCGGGTAGGGTCCCCCATAAGCCCGACAGACCTGTGAACACCTGAGAGTTCGGTCCTAGCCTAGGGAGGTGGGTGGGACAAAAAATTATAGAAAGAAAGTTAAAACGTGCGACGGCTAGTGATCGTAGACTTTTGGTGTTCTGCTAGAAGTTAGGAAGTGGTACTCTGCTGGAGAATTTTTCTCCCAGAGATTACCACTTCTTCCTAGCGAGTTGTCTCCCTGTCACTTACGTGACATGGGAGGCCCTACTCATCTGTCACACTCTTTTGGCTACTATGGAAATTTTCCACACGCCGTGCCTTTGGTGTGAATGTCTATCAAACCTGTGCAAGAACTGTGCAAGACCAACGTGCAAAATCCGTGCAAGATTTTTTGCACTAATCTTGCACATTAATTTTTTTGACAACCCGAGTTATTGTTCCAAACCGTGCAAAAACCGTGCGAGACCGACTCTTGCAAGTTTTGTCCAAGATCCGTGCAAGTTCTATTCATATCTTGCACAGAACTTGCACAAAACTTGCATGAATTGATTTTGAGGTTTGAACACCCTAAATACAGTTGTTTTTGCAAAGGTTGGCTGTACAGGTGTTGTGTATTGGTCAGATCAAAGCAGTTGCATGAGGACCCCGGAAAACTCCTGGAGAACAAACCGTCCTCGATCCATTTGGGCCCCGGCCCTCACACTTTCACTGTTTGCCCCGAGGAGAGGTGGGTTAACATGGATTTCTCGGTGGTAGGAGAAGCGCCTTGATCAGGGCTCTCGATTACATATACTTTCAGTTTTGTACCACGTGTGATCACCGAGATATCCGTATGTAAGTACCCGACCCGAGCCGGTATGGATTTTCGTCGGTCTGGGGGGACAAAAGTTACAAATCACACATTTCCCAAGCCACCAGTCATGTTCAGGGTCAGACATGTGTACCATCTGATAGCCCTCGTTGAGGCGCATCTTTTGCACCTGTCACATCTCTGGTACCATGTGACATGACTTCACAAAACACCGGTATCCGAAAACCCCCTCAGGACGGTTTGTTCTCCAGGAGCTTTCCAGGGTCCTGTTGCATGCAGTTGCATGTGATGTCGAGAGCCTGCCAGACCTTGCAGATCCCGGCTCAAAATCACCGGCGCTTAAAGTCTGGAGACTCTCAATGTCTCACCACTGGCTTTGGCCTGTGAGGGGAATCGGCCAAAGCTTGTCATGCGTTTCTCGCACGCTTCCATGTCCTCTCTCTTACATATCACCGATATTGCTTCCCCGAATGATATCTTTCCCCTTGCGGTTCAGAGGCACTTGGATAAGTTTAACAATTTCACCGAATGGTTATGTATGATTTAAACGCATCGGGACTTGGATAAGTTTATGATTGCTGCACCGGATTGCTGTGTGTGGAGTGTGGTGCGGAAAAAGACATTCTTGAAAAGAAATTAAGATGCGGTTCTCCATCCTTGACTAGAACTTTAATTGTCTTTCCTGATGAGACCTAGCGCAGATTTCTAATCAAACAAATAGTGAATACATGTTCTTTACATAATCTAATTTGTCATCTCTTTTATCACCGATATTGCCAGAGATATTGCACCCCCCGAATCAGTTGATATCTTGCGGTTCAGAACTTTCTGATTCAGTAAAACGCAATATCATCCTTAGCAGTCATCAGCCTTCATTTAACTAAAAGGTGACATCATCAACTCTACAATGATCCTTTTGTATTAACTCTGACTTTTTTCACCAATCGGTTTTTTACCTGTTTTTACACCTCTTTTTCCCCATCACAACTCTTCTCGCTACAAGTTTCAAAATAAAGCACGCCTTTAATTATTCTTCTACAACACGACAGTCGACGTAGACGGGATCAATGTCATCAAGGAAAGATGAACACAAGTTAATTGATTTCATTACGAAATTACCTCGTAATGTCAATCCATGGAATGCGGCTTCAAATTATCTCCAAAACGAAACAAGTGTAAGCTACACGGCTTTTTACGCTTCCGAACATTGCCATTCAAGAAAGTATGGCTGATTTTTTTTTGCGTTTTTTTGGATTATATGAATGAATCATATCGGTTCATCATCATTGGAATTCGGTATGATTGATCTAGCCTGTCTTGTTACCTAAGTGGGCAAGAATTGTAATGGGTGTCATCATGCTAGGATATTTTGTGTAAGCATTAAATCCTCACTTCCTCTATATAAAAAACGAAGGATTTCGCGTTGATATATTGGTTATGATATTCCTATCTCTAGAATGTTTCTGCAATGTCTTCGCCTCATCTATATAAGACTTGTCACCAAAACATTTCGATTTTTCTCAGTTACAAGTCGTAGGTTTTTTTCAAACCAATCAGGATATTCTACAAAACCCTTAGAAAACATCATCATCATTTAATTGGCATTTTTCTGTTCTTTATCTTTGGAAATCATTTGGCTTCTTAGTTGGAATTCTTAAAATCGATATACCTAATCTAACTTGTTTAACCTATTTTGTTTTCACGTTACGTGAGTTTTTTTCCTTTATATCTTCTTGTTGATATATATTATCATGCTTCATTGCTTTTTTGGAAAGAATCTAATGGTTTCTAAATTTATACTTATCAATTCACAGTTGCTATGGCCGACTTAACTCTTCAACAACTTATAGATTCTGGTCATTCACCTCAAATGATGGGAAAGTTGACTCTATTTGCCACAAAGCTTGCAATCCTACTCGCAGGGGCTTGGTAAGCATTAGACCAATAACACCCTTCCAAAACTTGAAAGTACATAAACTAATTCTATGACAATCCACAGGGGTATTACTGTTTTGCACTACGCGATATAATTTCAGTGCAAGATTTGAATACTGAATAAACCCTTTGGATGATCTTTTTTTCTTATAGGGTTCATTTGGGTTTGTATCTGTCAATGTATTTCAACTTTATGGGAAGAAAAATGGAGTGATGACGTTAGAAACCGTACCAATTTTTCGTTACCAACTATCTGGCGCAGACTCTCAAATTTATCATTCCTTTTACTAACACTTTGGCCAATTGGTAAGATAACCATTCTTTGTTTTCCTACTTTTTTTGATGTTTTGGACAGGCTCATGTAATTGATTGTTATTTCATTACAGTTGGCATATTTGTTGTTTTTTATTTAGCAGATGTTCAAGTTCAAAATTTGTTACATCTTCGGGTTTCGATTCTTTCTGATTTGAATTTACAAGCTCGTACGTATGATAGTACGAATTACCGACCAATGGATATCTTACTTAGCTTAATGAGAGCCCGGCAGTTAGTGGTATATCGAGTGAGGTCTTGGTACATTGTATCATCTCTGGTGAACATAACTGATAGATAAATTGAATATATATGTAGGATCGAATTGCACGATTGTTTAGACTAGGGATCTTGCTTGGACTATGTGATTTGGCATTCTTAGGGATAGTGAGTCGTATAGTGAGATTTGATATGATTCTTAAAAGAGTTTATTGTACTTACTTTTGCTTATCTGTGATTATGCAGATTTACCTACCGGCTTTGATCATTTCATTAGGATCACTACGTCGAAGAGCCGCAGAAGCAACTTTTGCAGCTGCTATACCTACCGAAGATCAGGATGAGCATTTTGCAAGGATTGAAGCTAGATTGAAAGAAGAATATATAGCTGTTATCGCACATTCTGCATTTGTTTATCTTTTTGCAATCATGTTTATTCCAGTTATGTCATGGCAAGTGAGTATAATCATTTAACCGTTGTAAAATCACGCTACAAATTTATTGAAACTTGATTTGATTTTCAGTTGACTTACAGAGATCCAACATTCCTAAGAAATAAAACTTGGTTAACCGTCACACAAATCGTAAGTAAAAAAATCTCCTGCTCATAGATGTAAAAAAGAAAAAACTTTGATTGATTCAATTTGTTTTTCTTGTGTAGGGATTACATGGTCCATTTGCAATAGGTGGCAATTGGTTGAGTTTCTGTTTTCAATTTGTATACACAGCATTTGATATCTAATTTGATGACTTCATACTTCCTTTATATGATTATATAGTATCGAGTTCGTCATGAATAGACAAGCAAGCCGTTTATTACTAAAGCATCGAGCTGAAAATATAGCGTGTCGTTATACAAGTACCAAGGGTAGCTCGATGGAACTGATGCCTGCAAGATATCTATCACGCTCAAGTTCAACGATAAGAAATTAACTTTAAGGGATCTCAGGATTCATTGATCGGTTTCTGGGATTTCATCTGCTTTTTTCTCAAAAAAAGTGCATGAAAGCTTTGTTGTATCAAGACTGTCTGAACAAGTAAACAAAGGAGACTAGTTTACCTTGAAAAATAGCCATCTAGTCAGATATGTTTTGTGTTTGTGCATTGGCTGCACACTAACCAACCAGTTGTAAAACAGCAATTTGAATACATACATTACCCCCCACAATCAATGAATTATCATTTGTTTTGAAGTTGTCCTTGGAGAGTGAGATGCATTGACTTGATGGATTTTTGTCATTAACGTTCTCAATTGTGACTGATCAAGATTATTGTACATCAACACAAGTTCTGTAAATTCATCGCAAGCACAGTTGTTCATCAACAGTTGTGTGTTGTGATTGAAGGATAAACTAGTCCACCAAGATTTGATATGCAACTTGCATTGTGGTAAAGTCAATGTGTGAGCACAACAAAAGACAAAAAAAAGAGGGCAACCCTTTTGCTGTAGTGCGGCCCAGATACCTAACTTATGAGCCTTACCCAGATACCTAGTGTGTGCATTTTGTTGTATTGCTTGCAGAATACCAGAAAGACCTCAGGATATTCTGTGGTGTCTGACCACAAGAAAATGGAAATTGGGTTGGTGCATGTCATTGCACTCAACAATAACCTAGCTACATCAATTTCAAGTCCCTAAATGTGTTGAGAAAATCTGTAATAGAGTATTGTGAATTCAAATACCAAGAAAAAGAGAACCAACATATTTAAAAGATGTATGCACTACACATTGTTGCATATGCATACCATCAATACTGATGCATTGGATTGTGATGGTAGGTACAAATCTCACAGGATCTTTTTTGGGCTTTTTGTGGAGCATCTGGAATGCCAATATGAGGTGGTGACTTTCTCAAGGTTGCAGACTGAAACAAAGGGTTTTGTGTAGTTGATACGTCACCTTGAGGGTTGTCTGGGTTTTAGAAGTGTTTCAATTACTTTTCTTTGTTATGACTCTCAGTGTGTCAGTACCTCAGACGTGGTTCTTATATGTTTTATTTATCGTGACCAAGAGTGGACTAATTTTTTCCTTTCACACTGCACTGTCAGTTATAAAACTGTGTGTTTATGCAATTGAAATATGTGATACACTATGTATACAATATAAGAAATTGGTAGGTGACATTGAGGGTGACAAGCATACTAAAAGTGAAACATATTTATAGTATACAAAGTAAAAATCTGGAACCAGTCTGGGTTTCCCAACTTGGACTTTTTGGCAGTATTTGAGAAACTTGTAATCTGGGTGAAAATTCCAATTTTTTCCAAGTTTGAATCTTCAAAATCCCTTCATTTCCAACTTCCCTTCAAAGCTCCACTTTGATTTGGTCTCAAGTTCTCAACTGATGCAGTCTTCCCTCATCACATACATCCATCCACTACCCTCCTGTCATGCCTTGTTTTGCTGGTAAACAAGTGCTTTGAAAGTCAATTGAAGCTGCCAGTCATGCAAGAAGGGCTCATGCTTGTAACAGTGACAGCTGTAGAATTCTAGCTTCTCAAGATTGGGATATTGGTGTGGTTCAGTTTCTCTTACATCTCATACAAAATCTTCACACCTTTTGACTAGCAAGACCAACAAGGATTGAAAGAAGGCTGGTTTCATCTTGTTAGTTGGTATCATGAAGTTCATCACTGTAATCAATCAAACCCATGAAGTCATTTTATTTAGAGCTTGACAGCAAGCACACACACTCACCAAACCTTAAATGCTCAATGAAAGTTTGAGAATTGTGAATTAAAAACATTTGTGGTTGATTGAGTTTTACAAGGGTGAACACAAGCGATATAGTTTCAAGTTTTTGACTTGAAAAGTTAAATCAGGCAACGACAAATCTTTTCAAAAATCCACCAGTGAATCCTACAAAGGCTGTACCTTGGAGGGACGGCCATTGAGCTGGAGCAAAGGAGTTTGTTGTCATTTAATGTCTAGAGGTCTTCCTTATTCCTTATATTCCTTCCCTTTTTTTTCGAGAAATCATTGAAATTGTTTATTCATGATTATTCACACCTTTGTGCTAGCACAGATTACGGTGGATATGAAGTTGAGATCATTATGATCATTCATTTATAGAGAATTGAGAGCAATGGAATTGTTCAATCCTAAGAAAAGAAACTGCCTCGACGGTAGTATCCAACAGCGTATGATGTCATTGCTGTGGATCCATGAATTATATTAGAAGAAGTCCGACCCGTCAGTACAAGTACCAGATGTGATAATCCCAACTTTCCCATTCCATTTTGTTTAATAACTAGTTACCAACATCGAGGCATTTGTTGGGTAACTGATAAGATGATTGATGTTGATTATGGCCTACTTTGAGGCATGAAAAGTCTCAGTGCAGACTTTTGAAAATCACCAGATCATGGTCGGGACTCAGGACTCAGCACGGGCAGAAGCACCGGTTACAGGTGTGTATGTAGAGTGAGTTAGGTCATGTAAAGTGAGTTTGATTGGAAAGTGATTCAAGATTGATTGTTAATCGAAAAGAAAGATGTCAATTTATTCAAAACCTCATTCACAACCAACTGGATCACATTCACAATCAACAAACCATCGAAGCGAAAGTTGGGAAACACTTTGTCCATTAAGCGAATTGGAAAAACAATCGATTCAAATCATACAAAAATCATTATTATCTATCACAAAACAACCTATTCAATCTTACTTAAACACTCCAATCTCAACTAGACCTTCTTCTCCTTCTAACAAGAATCATTTATTGAAATTTAAACATCATTTCCATTCAAAACAGATTATAAAAGATGATGAAAGAGAAGAAGAAGATCGAACCAAAGAAGTACACGAACCGATTCAAAGTATTGAAGAATTTAACGATTGGTATCAACATATCTCTACGATGATCGAAATAGACTCAGAATCAACTTACCAAACTCATCTTTCACAACTCAAAACGTATGTCGAAAGTTGTGATGAACTCTTGCATCAGATTTCATCTTCAGAAGGATCTTTAAAAGAAATTAAAGCGAATTGGAGATATGTAGATGAGAATTCAAAGTCATTAGAAAGAACTTCAGAAGGGATTCTCATTGATTTTAAATTACTTCATCAACTACAACATGAACTTTTTCAAAACTTGAATTATTTTAGAAAGTTAGAGGAGGCTCAAAACTTATTGAGTTTTAATGGTGAGATTGAAATTGTTAAATCTGATGGATTCTTACCTATGTTGGATCAATTAGATCTTTGTTTAGAATTCATGAAATCAAATGTAAGTCTTCAGATGTGACTTAATCTTCAACGTAACATATACTGATCATTTTTTTCGATCTTTCTTAGCGTCATTTTAGAGATGCAGATCTTTATTTAGTCAGATTTCAACAATGCTTAACCCGTTCCATGACCCTGATCAAACTTTTCTTCATCAACACCCTTCGAAGCTTATCAAACACGATCCACGAAAAACTATCGAGCGGGAGTCTTCCAGACCATCAAGATCATCCGACTTACCGAATCTTATTCTACAAGAAATTCGAAACTCTCTTGATCGAACAAAGACCATTCTTAATAGAATTAGAAAAACGATCGAATCGAGATCCCAATGAATATCTTTCAATCTTACTTGAATGTGTTTTTAATTGGATCTCGATTCGAAAAAGTTTATTAAATCAAAAGATTAAACGTCAAATCGAATTGATTTCTATTGAGTATAGTCAATGTCAAGATTTAATTAAATTAACTAATACTGGATGTTTTTATTTACGTCAGATCTGTTCTGATGAGTATCGTTTGTTTCGTCAATTCTTTCATTCTTCAGCTGATGATGAAGTTTTGTGAGTGTTTTTCTTGACCGAATTGTTTTTTTTTCGTTTGGATGCGAATGTAAACTGATTTTATGATTATGAATAAATCTCACCAGTTCATACCTAGAATCTTTATGTGATTATCTATATGATTTACTAAGACCTCAAATCCTACACGAATCAAACCTAGACACATTATGTGAATTAGCCACAATAGTGAACAGTTTGATAGCCATCGATAGTGATCTGATAGAAGAACCAGAACAACCTACCCATTCCGATTCTCCAATCCGATCTAAACCCTTTAAATTTTCAACTTTACTCGATCCTATCTTACAAGACATTCAAACCCGTTTGATTTTCAGATCTCAATCTATCATTCAAACCGATGTGGCTCATTATACACCTCAACTTGATGATTTAGATTATCCTAATAAATTGATCGTTAAGAAGACTACTGGTACTGAGAAATCAGCTCTCATGGGCCTTCAAAAATCTTGGTTGGCTGATGAGGAGGATCTTCATGAAGAAGTCGCGTTGAGGTTTAGATTACCATCTGATGAAGTTCAAGAGCTTTGGTACCCTACACTAAGGAAAACGTTGTGGGTACTTTCGAAATTACATACCTATGTGAATGTGAGTAGGGCAGATTCGTTGACTGTCGTTTTTTTGAGATTGGAGGGTTTGGATTGACGTCTGATTTTGTTTTTTTTTTCTTTCGGAATAGGATGCGATCTTTGAAGATTTCGCTGGAGAAGCCGTTGGGATTTGTTCACAATCGATCATAGATGCATCCAAACGATACATCCTTACCAAAAGCTCGAGTCCCAACCCAACCGGAAGCTCACCTGATCCAAGTATCATTAAGATGGATGGACAATTCTTTATGATTCGACATTTCTTAATATTGAAAAAGATGACGAGAAGAGTAGAGATCAGTCAACTTGATCGAGCCGTCGATCTAAGTCCGATCACTGATCTTTTAAGAGATTTGTTAATCACACCAACAGGAACTGCCTTAAGTTTATTACACTTCAAACCGATGAACTTTTTAAAAGGTTTAACGATCAATAAAACATCACATCAATTGAGTATCGATTCTAAATCAGAATTAGATAAGAAAATCAAATTAGGATTTCATGAGTTTATTGAGATTGGATGTAATTGGTTAGGAAACCCATTGGATCAGTTCTTGATGAGATGTATGAAGTTTTTGAATCAGAATCAGAATCATGATGGAAATGGTCAAAGATTAAAAGATCAAGAATGGGCTTCTGATTCGAATGTCTTGATGGTTTATCATGCTTATTTGGATGGGATTGGGATTGGGATTAAGTGGGTTTTGAATAGGATTAAAGTTTGGCTTGAAGATGAAAAGATCATTAATGTGATCTTTCCTAGTTTTCAAGTTGAGTTTTTTTGAATCTTTTTTGTTTTTACTTTTGCTTTTTGCTTTTTTTGGGCGGTAAACTGATTTGATTTGGGATTGGATTTTTTTGTTTCGGTTGTATAGGATCAATTAGGATTAGAGTATCAAAAGTTTTTTAATTTTTGCAAGTTTGAGTTTTATGAATTGATTAAAGAAGAAAAGATTAAAACGTTTGAAAACTTTAAAATCGATTTACAAAACTTAATTTATGATGATTGAAAGATCAAATTCATTGAAAATGTAAAAAACAAATCAATGATGGAATTTGGTTTGTAGAGATGAGGAAAAGGCAAGGGTCTTGGGAACTTGGGTTTGTAAGGATCAGGATGGTTTTGGGAAATTTTGTTGCTTGTTTTGGGTTAGGAGTTTTTAATGATTTGGTTTAGGATGATGAAAAAGTAAAATGTAAAGATGATATATAAAGTTGTTTCTTTTTTTAACATTGGGTTTTTGTATAAAATAGTATTGGTTTCTTTAATCATGATGTGTGGAGTTTTTGAAGTTTATGTATTGGGAATTGGACACATGGTTTTTTTTTTGGTTTGACAGCTTGGTTTATGGGGTTTAGAAATGATGAGGTGTCTTTGGGAATTTTGTAACAGTTCGAGGGTTGCTTTGTAAGAGTAGATAGAGGGGTTGAGATCGTCAAGGGAAGTGAGTTGTAATCTTAATCTCAAAGTGAATGAATATGATTACATTTCATCGAAACCATTGATTGAAATCATAATTTTTGATTTTGATTCTTGGATTGATTTGCAAATTTCTCTCTTTCGAGCTATTGCCATATACTTCTCAAGAAGGATTCTTTGTTTCGATATTTTTGAAAAGATTTGCAATTATGGCAAAGATAATCACCTCGCATGGGAGGCATAGGCAGTTTAGATGAGGCTCTTTTCGCGTAATAACATGAACGTAATCCCAATCAATGATTAAATTACGCAGAGTACAAGTGATCATGAGTCAAACAATCGGGGTATTTTGTGATGTACATCTGAAGATTAGAGTGATCAGATAGAAAAAAATGAAACAAGTGGCTAGTTGATTCCCAAGGGAATTAGAATCTATGACATCATATCAATCGACAGTTTTCGGTTTCAGTTCTGACGGCGTTTGAGTCTGGGCTCATCCTTTTGTGGAGAAGAAGGAATCAAATTAGAATCATCTAATAAAGGATAAAGTCAGAATAAACCTACAGTTTCTGGGGCTGGAGCAGAGCGTTGATATCCATCAGATTCGATGGGTTGAAATTGAGCACTTGAGTCATCTTGTGATGGTGGTAATGATGCGGGTTCTACTGGATATCCTTCACCATTGTATCCCAAGTCTCTTTTAATGAACTGAAGAAGGGAGAAACTTGGCATTAGAAGATTGGATGATATATCACGATGGTTAGATGGATAACATTACCCTGCCTCCTAATCCTGCACCGACTCCAACACCAGCTCCGACACCTACTCCCAACTATGCATCAAAAGTGGTCAGGGTCATGTTAGTAAATGGTCTTGACAAAATTCATGACAGATTGGGAACTTACGCCTCCTCCAACACCGATTCCTCCTCCGATTCCTCCACCTAGTCCAATACCACCCTGTGAGATGACGTATGTTAGTTTGAGCCTCATGAGCATATAGACAGTGGAAAAGAAGTTTAATGGGAAAAATCAACGCACTCCATATCCTAGGCTTGAACCATATCCAATCTGTTATTTAAAAAATGGAAAAAAGGCCCTCGATCAGATCAAAAAACTTTACTCAAAGAGATATTGTGATGACTTACGCCGCCGATACCACCACCACCATATAATCCTCCACCTATGCCTCCATAACCACCAAATCCTCCTCCGATGCCTCCAAATTCGGCACCATATAATCCTCCTCCTATGCCTCCATAACCACCAAATCCTCCTCCGATGCCTCCATAACTACCACCATAACCACCACCATATAATCCTCCGCCGATACCACCATAACCACCACCATACAATCCTCCGCCGATACCACCATAACCACCACCATAACCACCACCATATAATCCTCCTCCGATACCACCGTAAGCACCACCATATGAACTGACACTTGAGTAACCGCCTACTCCAATGCCACCGAAGGTGGGTGCAGCAAAAACCGATGAACAAGCCATGACAGTAGCCAAAGCGAGGATTGAGTTGGATGGCATTTTCGAATGAAAGGGAATTTGAGAAATAATAAAATTAATTCGATACAAGTGAATGAGAATATGCAAAAGTTAATGAAAGGTGAAAAATAATAATAATGTGATGTGTGATATGATATTATGCTATGTAAGATTGGAAACCAGTCCAATAACTTAATACTAAAACAAATAAGACAAAAAGTGGATGGGATCTTTAGGATGAGGTACAATCCGAACGGCTCAGGGGTCTGCGTTTTATAGAAACATCTCGACATGTGTGAAGTGGTATCGCTACTCGTTTTCCGGACCAGACTGAGGAACGACTCAGATTGGAGCACGCCGTGTCTTAGATCATCCTATCGGCAGATTCCTAGTCAGACCGAAGTGGTTGATGTCGTGCGTGTCGAGTGAGGTTGAGAATGGGTTATTGACCAGCTTGAACTGGCCCGGTCCCAAAAGCGCCTCGGCGGCCGGCACGGCTAGAAGTCAACAGGTCGATGCCATCGAAACCTCAGTCAAGATGTTTCGTGAAGAGGATCCAAGGAAATATATTCTGTCAAGTCTCGTATATACGGTACCAGCGCCAAGAGATAACACGCAGAGAATTGTGGCGATTTAACCTTGAATAGACTTGCCAAAATCGCATCACGCACAAGGACAAGGCATCACAGGTCGATATTCACCTGACCAGTTGATGCATAGTTTGAGGGATCAAGAACGAACTGCTTCTAATCCCTCTGCCCCCGTTGCACGCGTAGCCGTCAGCCCGGTAGATCAGAGGCTTCAGGATCAAGTCCAGGATTCAGTCATCTAGCCCGTGGTATTAGCAATCGGGGTAGTGCTATCACTGAGGTGGTTTCACTCCTCATCTTCATCTGCTCGTACCGGGATGTCGTCTACCTCCGATTCAATATATACGTGCGCCTCCTTCGGTATCAACATCAAGACAAGTGATGGCTTCAGATCCTACAGATTTAAGAATGTCACGGCCTGCTTCTTCAAGACATGCTCCTCAAGCTCAATCACAACATTGTCATCAACCACATCAACCTATCGCAGGTCCTTCATCTAGACCAGTTGCTTCTACTTCTGGTATGCAATGAATGCTTTGATTTTCTCAAGATACAACTTGAGCAGCGCATTAATAAAGAGTGAAAGCAGTTTGTGTGGTTTGTAAGATTGAAGGGTGATATTGTGAGTTTACAGTTAGAGATGGACTGATGAGCTGAACCCAAAAATTGAAGTTTTGATTATATCGAACTTGTTTTGTCTGTTTAGTATTCGCAAGTTCTTTACTTTACTATTTACATCCTCACTCATATCCAGAAGAAATCATGTGGCAGGCAAAATAATGATAGTAAGAAAGATGAGCAAAAGACCAAAAAGTAGAAAATCCAAAAACCTGAATGGATGTCATCAGGAAGATGATGATAAAGAGTTGAAGTTCAACTGAATGAGTGTTTTGTGTTGTTGTTGTACAAAGAGGTATCTTTCATCGTGAACTTGGATCCTCACACCGCGGGAATGATTAAGTTCAAAACCCGATTGAGCGAAGTTGCGGTGTCCGAGTCCGCAACTTTGCTCAATCACGGATCTTGTTCACATCACGTTCACAATTTGTTCACAGGTTTCCCCCGAGCTCTACTGATACTCTGCCTTTGTATGTATTCAAGATCAAATTTCAATTTGTCCTTGATGAGCTCCTTTCTTTGTTGGTTGAGCATCTGGAACTTTGAAAAAGATTGACATAAGCACAATTCACTGTCCATGTCTCTAAAAAGATTTGCCATAAACACACAGTGTTGTTTAACATTGTTGGTTAGCGACCCACATGATGGTGATGGGACAATACTTCATGGGGCATGGTGAAAGCACTGAGATGAAAATTGGAAAGATGAATTAGATTAACAACAAATGTCAAAGACTGATGACTTGCAAGGGACTTTCTGTTGTATGATTGTTACTTAAGATTGCGGAGGGTAACTGGAGGGAAACCTGTGAACGAATTGTGAACGTGATGTGAACGAGATTGGTGATTGAGCAAAGTTGGGGACTCGGACACCGCAACGTCGCTCAATCGGGTTTTGAACTCAATCATTCCCGCGGTGTCATTGAAGTTTTTCCAAGAAGTGGGAATGACCTGAGATGATTTTTGGGACACATTGCCAAATTGGGCCCCAAAACAGCAGAAGCGGCTGTGGCCCAGACCTGTTAGCCCAGGGCCGGACACGCAGACAGACCCTGCCTCGGGAGGACCTGAGGGCTCTCAAAAACTAGTCAGGGCCAAGCAGGTCAGTGTGGAAAGGGAGATATATATAGTTGAATTTCTTGTGGTTCACATGTCTTAAAGACTGATACTCATAGGGAGAAAAACAACTATGAGAGCCAACTTGGAATATAAAAAAATACTATGGAGACATATCTAGAAGGCTATATGAGCATAATCATAAAGTGAAAAAAACTTTGGTTGAATGAAACTTTCAAATTATTTTGCCAATTCTTTCCTCCAGCTCTTGAGACAAATTTGGGCTTCTAGATTAAGGGAAGTGAAAGAAGCATAATGGTCACTCACAACCCTCAACACATTAGAGAATGTAATTGCAGATGGAGCAGAAGTAGCAGGCACCACAAGCATAGCCATTGCTCTTCAACTGAGGTTGGGCCAAAGCTGTTGGTTTATTTGCCAGAATTTGAGGGGGGCTTGCAAACCTGATCTTCTTGAGGCACAGTCAAATACTTGTGGACTTTGTGTTTAATCTGAACCATCCTGTGCTGTTTTATAAAGTGATAAGGTTGCTCAGGATTAATTGTCTCCTTGGGTTCAACAACCTCAACATTGGGGTCACAAACTGGCTTGAACTTGCTGGCTTGTTCCGTAAAGTGTCAAATTGAGTCATCAGTTCCCCAACCAAGGAATTTCAGAGTTGGCCCTTTGGCAGAGAGTTTGAGATGTGGGTTGAGGATGACCTTTTCAAGCCACTCCACTAGCCATTGATAGTCTGGCATAACCCAAGAGAAAGTTGAGTACAGATGACCTTCAAGAGTCTTGATAACAAGGGAAAGAGGTGATAAGAACTTCCTCACCTGCTCTTTCTTGTGTTTGACTGTTTTCCCCTTCTTTGTTCAAAGCTAAAGCTGCTGAACATTGTCTATTTGATCTTTCTACCTTTTCTTCAGTGCAACCAATTCTTGCTGATAATGAAACATCCCTTTTGATTTTTGATGTTTTGGTCTTCTGATTTAAGTGGATTTTATATTGATTTTGCTTATATTTTTTCAAATTTAAAAGCTTTCCAAGACAATAAGTGTTAGAAACAATACGGGAGCTGATGAAATGGGTTTTTGGGGCTTGAGGTATAAGTGGGTCTTGGGAGGACATAATTCTATCTACATATCCTTCGCACCCGAGCTGACTCTGTAACCGACTCCTCAGCCCCGCCGTGCCTCACCGGTTCTGAACTTCTTACAATGATAATCATGTTTAACACACCAATGACCAAATACCGCTGAGCTCATAGTAGGATCATTGTTTGAGGAATCGTAGGATTTATACAAAGTTCAAGTTTCATACGTGAAGCTTCAACGCTAGGTATGTGAGGATTAATAGAATATGAGCAGCTAACCTATCCAAGTCCCTCTCGGCCAAACGAGCATAGTCAAGGGGATGTGGAAGTGAGCCAATCAGAACAGAGATACCATCCCATTCAGTGACTCAGAACCATGAGTGATCCACCTTGAAAATTTCGATTACTTCTTGTGGCTAAGTTTTAGCTGAAACCAATCAATCGACTTCATCACTTAATCAAAGTTGAGCTATGTGGTGCACCTCATTATTTGTGTCAATTATTATCATTTCACTATTGATGTTGCGTCTTTAGTGTCTTGTGCAGATCAATAAGAAGTCAGGTTTCACACTTTCATCGTTAGATTGAACGCGCCTTGAGTGACACGGCTTCCACGTGTAACTACAGCTACTAAATATATAAAAGGCATAAAAATACAAATTTGTGTCGCACCGAGATTTAATACAAAAGTATAAAACCTGTTAAATCCGATCGAAAGTGACAGGTCTCCCGCAAGACATTGTTGAATTGTGTCCAAAACCAGGTTTAATCTAGTTTTGGGCTCTCAGATTTTACTTCGGGTGCATCACACAGACAAAGAATTCTGCCGTTTAATCCTTTAACGGCTGTAACGTCTTTCCCGTGCAACATGCATGCGCTTTGAATCGGCAGAACAAGACCGCACGGGCCCATTGATCAGGAATTGAAACCGACAGGAGTAGCTAGATGTGAACCAGAAGCAGGGGAGGATCAAGATAGCTTGAAACTCAAGTGCAAATGCCATGCAAAGCTAGGTGTTCAAAACCATCAAGGGAAATAATATTGTGAAGGGGCATCTGAGGCAGCCAAAACACCCATCATCAGTGAAAGGTCACTGGATTTCAGCATCAAGGTGGTGAACAGATAACGTTCGCTTGGTTCATTTTGCTTGTCATCCGGATGGAGGAATTCATGAAGGTATGTAGACATGCTCATTTTCAACCATTGGCGTGGTAGTTTTTTTCCAAAATAAAAATCTCCTGATTGAGGTGTCAAAATGAGGCGAGATCGTAATCAGATAATCACTTGCATATTATTTCATCTCGCCTCTTTTGAAAAATCCACCGCGTTCTATTCGAGAAATTGGGGAATTGGATCAACGGCGAATCATTATAAGGTGAGTATGTATGTGTACGGATTTACTCACCATGCTCATGAACATCACACAAATGAATCCAAAACATGTGATGGCTCATCGTCACGTGACATTTACGCCCCAAGGCTTGATATTGGTCAAGGGAAGTTGTCAAGAGGATAGTGAGAAATTCCAAGATTTCCAAATACTTTGCGTTTTTGACATCATATAAAGGCTGTGAAGCAACATAAACTTGTTACGGACTTTACTAGATTAGATCATCTAGGGGAGTGCATTCGGTTCATGTGACAGAATATCTGGTCTTGGATCAATTTTGGTGTAAGAGTTTGATGGTTATACTCTCATCGTCAAAGCTCATCATCGTCATCTTCTTTATCATTTTGCAGATATTTCCGATGTAAACCGTAATAGTATGGTGTAGGATCAATGAAGCGGAGAAAGATGTTTAAAAGGATTAACCAACTGCGGTACTCCAGTTATTGATGCTAGATTATCGCAAATTAAGCTGAAGTGAATCGATATGTTCGTAAATCCAAGTGGATTGACCAACCGCTGTCTGGACTCGCTTTCATGAATCAGGACAAAGAGGCGAGTTGACAGCGACGATATCGATGATGAGCCGCAAAAGCCAGAGAAGGGAATTTGAAAATGTGCCCATCTTCAATAGCTCCCCTATGTTACCGAGTAGTTATAACATGGTGGCGGTGATTGGTCAAGTTCATACAATCCTTGCACATTTCTTGATCACCTTCACATCATCTCACCCTTACTCTCCACCAAGTTCAACTATTTAATTTGGGTTTCCGCTACCTTCCAACCCTTCACCCTTTGTGCATTAGTACAGCGTCTCAACCTTGATCCACATCATTGGTGGTGCACTGTCTATTCTTTGATTTTCTACAACTAAACCGTTCAAATACAAAAAAGTATCGCCTTGTCTTCCTTCATCATCAACCTATCTTGTTTCCTCTATTGATACTTCAAATTTGAGCTTTATTTACACTCGTACACACAAATCCTATACTTATTATATATATATATATATATACTTATAACCTCAATATAGAGAGTCATCGTCATCAACCCCCTAACCTTCAGAGTCCAATCAGTGCTCCAATTCATTACTCACAATGCATTCACTTGAAAATGATGGTAACCGACCTTCTGATCTTTCTTCATATCAGAGGTGTGCTCTTCCGCTTGTATCAAGGTAAGTAATCTCATGAGCACTTGACCTTTTTTTGAAAACAACGAGCATGTAAATCCTAATCCTAAGCTTTTCTTTACCTTGACTTTCATCAACCTTTAGCCAAATCTCCAAGCTAGCTGGGGGACACTGTGTGCCAACGAAGCTGAAGGCGGAAGTAGCGCCAACGAAGCATAACTGGCGGCTGAGCGTACGAGGCAAGAGCCGTCAACAATCAAGCCTCGATAATTCTTCAAGACGGAATCAAGCCCATTATATTCCTAGCTCCTCTTTCGCCATTTCTATCAAGACCTATGGAAATCATTCGTCTGCCTCAGATCAAGAGACTCCATCTAACACATCCATCCCAGTTTCTCACCCCACTCTCCCTTCCAAAAAATTCGGTTCTCAAGCTAAACAAGCTTTCGGTCGATTTTGTTCATCAGCTAAACGTACCTTCACCATAGATGCTCTAGTCATCAAACCTATCAATCATAAAGATCAGCCTACAAAGGTACCCAGGCTAAAACGAATGTCAACCACCAATACGAAAAGACCCAAAATTTCCTATCCAATGAAACTACATAATCCCGAATTTGCCTTTATCGCTAGTAAAGATCCATGGGTATATGGATCATCTGATTCTGATGCTATCGTACCGCCTCTTCGTCGACATGCAACTTGTGGTGCTGTTGGTAGACCTGTTAGACCTGCTAGGACCTCACGCGATGTAGCTCTTCGTCGCTCTCTCAGATACAGGCGTCAAATTCTCAGCACGGCTGAATCATCAGATCGTGGTGATTTACCAGCAAGACCGTCTGCTCCTGAACCTATGGATATGGCGAGCTCATCAGAAGAGTGTAACAAATCATACGATTCTTCAAAGCACGGCGTTCCAAGTTCTAGTCTCAAGTCATCTATCACCTCCAAGAGTGTGGCCAAAAATTCGTTCAAGGTTCACTCTGATACACTTGAACCTTTATTGAATCACTCATCTTTCTCGACCGATAGTGACTACAATCGACCTCTCAGACGTTCACCTGATCAATCTCGACTCGATACTGAACGTCCCAGTTCCAGTTTATCTTCATTTACCTCTATGAAGAGTGACCCAGATCCATACGCCGGTATCCTTCGAACAAAAACCAATCCAATCATTCCAAGGGCATCTATCAGGTTCTCCGAAGAAGTTAGATTTTCACCATCTCTTATGAATTCCTCGACACCCAATTTGAGTACAGCTATCACGACTCAGACAGTTAAGCATTGCAAGCCATCCATGATATTGAATAGCGTGTTGAAAGTCGACTCGTCTTCTGATTGGTACGACGATTTGATGAACTCAATTGATAGGAAGATAGGAAACCAAAAATGAAATCAAAGAATAGATTGATAAAAAATAAAAGCTTATTTGCACATGTGAAGAATTGATTATTTGCTTATGTGGATTGAGTAAAACAATGGGAAAAGAGTTAGATTCTGTTCACTTTGATATTTCTAACCATTTATTTCTTTTATTTTACTCATTTCCTTGTGTGTATGTTTATGTTTATGTTCGACAGTGGGGTTCATTTATGATATGTTGAGATGAGAAGTGTAGATATTGATGATGATGTTGTTCATGCTTTCGATGTTTAAAGACGGATGATGATTCTTGATTAGTCTCTCCAAAGTTATGATGTATGTGATTGATGTGTGTACGTATGATGTGTGATCTCGCCATGATAGAAGAATTGTTATAATTCATCTTGCTGTTCGTCAATATAAAATGCTTAGCTTGGTTTATGATGATTGGTGTGGATTTTTACACTGCCTTTAGTGTGATGGCATCAAGATTTTAAAGTCACAATTAATCCCAGAGATACAAATTTGAGTGGGCCTTATGAGTAACCTAGAAGTTTGAATTTCTACCTCTGGGGTCATCTACCTGCCCTGGTCTATAAATCAATGCCATATGTGACAGTTTCCAGCTATAAGGTAGACCAGATGGCACAGTGGCACTCAGGAAGAGGTCCCTGAACAAAAAAATAGGTTGACAATAGCCATCTGTTTTTGAAAAACAGAGCGATTGTCACACTACTTTTCTAGAAGTAATTTGCCATAATGACATCAGGCTCAATTGGATGACACCTCCTGGGCCTTCCACTTGAACAACAGAGAATGGACAGATAAATAGGATCTCTTTGTCTATGTGTCTTGCTAAAAACTCAAAGAGAATAGCCCATCCATGATTTAGAGGAAGCTGATACATAGCCAGCAACACCAATTACGCTAAAAAAGTGTTAGGGAAGCTGTTAGTGTAAATTTTTCACACAGCTACACCAACACTTTCCGTTAGATGAACAGGAGGATCATATAAACTGAACAAAGGCAAGGGGTAATATTGAACCCACTCATTTACACTCAATTATGTGGTGTAAAGAAAGATACATGGTACAAAATCCTTTTTGAAAACTTTTTTTAACATTTTCAACAAATTTTACATTTTTGCTTTTCTCCCCAGCTGTCCTGAGGTCTTGGATTCCTCCTACAGTGCTTGGATACATATTTTGTGGAAGCAACCCCCAATGTGCAACACAGTTTACTGTGCAAAAATAGCGCCTGTGCTGGTCTCCGCGCACCACACTCTTGCATCAATGTCACTGCCCTACCACATACCCCAGGTAGGGCTATGGCCTGGCCCTGGCCCCAACCACCCGAGCCTGCCCGATCATTTCTTGGAGGCAAGCGGTACACACCTTGAGTCAGCTGAGCTTGGCCTACAGAGTTCCAGGATCCCCGCCATGGCCTGGGCCCTCACGGCGCTGGCCCTGACATTGTTGGTCCCATCCCTTCAATACAAGCCCACAACAGGCCCTGGTCTGCTTGAAGAAGCAGCCAGGCCTTTCCAGGGCCGGTTCATACCCCTAACCCCAGGGACCAGTTGGATTTTGGGGCACTGCACCAGCCCATCCCAGTGAGCGCATCTTGCGCACTTTGCAAGGCCCACATTTGGTCAGAGCCTGCCACAATATGGCCTTGTAGCCATGCATTATCTATCTTAACCCCAATAATTTCTAAGCTATTTCTGTAGAGCATTAGCCTTATAAGTGAGTGTTTCAGTGATGTTACCGGTTGTAAGAAGTTTACTTAAGCAGATCACAAGCCATCAAAAGAACTCAACCCTCAGCAAAACCAGCTTGTACAACCATCTCAGAGCATATCTGAGTCTGTCAGCCTGAAACTTAAAACAGGTGGCTTTAAGAGAATCAAAGCTGAATACTTGTGCGCTTGATGCGTCTTTATTGGCTTTGTTACAGTATCTTACTGAAGTAAATTTGAGCCTTCATAAACAGGAGCTGGCAACTCCATGTTGTCTTAGGTGCGGGATGGCTACCGCTGCCTGATACTTGCTGAAAGGTCTGTTCCAAACAGGGTCTTCTGAGGTAGGTACAAGAGTACTCCTGTCTCAGGTATATGCAGTCTAGTTTCTATGTATTAATAAAGAGACATCTTTATTGATAACAATCTTCAAAAACATCTTGGACGGTGGAAGGTAATCTATGTCTAGTTTCTACATATTGATAAAGAGGCATCTTTATCAATAATGATCTTTGATAACATTTTGGACGATAAGATGAAGTAGATGTTGGGATCTTTAGTTTGATAACAACATTCTTTAGTGAAAAGATACACCATAACAGTTATAAAAAACGGTAAGAGTCAAATAAAAAAGATAGGATCAATAAAGTGGATACTAAATTAGATACAATCTAAGTTAAAAGTATGAGCTGGTTTTTTAGTAAAAAGTTATAGAGTTTGATTTCTAAAAGTAAAGTTTTTGGTTTGTAAAAGGTTGTTCTTTTCTCAAGTTGCAGAAAACAACTGCTTATATATCATGTGCATTTCTCTTTGTGATGTCATTGTAACACAGGGTTTGTTGCACATGTTTGATGGTCTTTTGTAACCAATGCAATGTTACTTGTTTCTGATCCCTTACTCACATTCTTGGAATGTATCAAGGCTTAAGGAAATATATACCCTTCTTTAAGATCAGGGTCTTCTAAAGGTCGAGTATGTCATCATGATACCTTTCAAGCTGATGTACATATGTATTGATATCATAACCCATGTAAACCATTGTTATCTGGAAGCCTTCTTGGATAATCTTTATGACTGCCAATGGGAGTATCACCAAATACTCATCATGGCTGACAGAGTTTATCTGAGTACTGTAAGCTGTGTTGTTCAAGACCTGCTGGCCAACTTAATTACAAAAGAAGCAAAATGTAAAATTGGTTGAAAATGTTACAAAAAAGTTATAAATAGAATCCACCAATCAAGGAAGGGCTGTAATACATTTTCTTAAAAGGGTTTGCCTTTTGAGCAAATGTTGTTTATGAATACCATTTTCTCTGAATTTACAATGTTCTTTCAACTATGGTTGCTACTGCCAAAGGCTTATGAATCTCAGCCCAAAGCTTCAACTTGGATGTTCTCTCTCGAAAAGTCCAAATTCCAAGCTTGTAAGACCATGTTTAGGATGCCAGCCTGGCTACTTTCCATCTGTAGCTTTTCTAAATGATCAGATTACAACTCTTGTTTCTTTTTTCTCCTTTGTTTTTTTATTATCAAATTGAAATTTCCACTCAAAAACAACACCTGGACAATCAATGGATAACTGCAGATCAATGTTTGAGAAAAGCTATACATGCACAGACATAAGACTGAGGATCTCAAATCTGCTCTCAAATGTTCAAAATGTTAAGTTTTGAGTGAGAACATTGGATTTGGGCATGTGTGGTATCCGTCTGAAGTTCACAAGCCTTTGACAGTAGCAACCATACTTTTCTTTCTTATGACTTCCTTCATTTAAATGTATCTAATATATAAATACATCAAACAGACTCACATGAATGTTTGGTCCCCATTTCAGTTTCTCAGGCATATGGTGTATTTGCTTTTCTTGTTTCCTCATTTTTCTCTGTTCCTTGGTTTCCTTTTTGATGTTTTACTGTTTCTTTGTTTTTTACGCTTTCCTTATTGCAATATTAATTGTGCTTTTACTCTGGAAACCGTGCTACTTCTTTGTTGGTCTTGTCTATCAGGCATATGTAATTGTTTGCTTTTCCCGTTTCCTCATTTTCCCCTGTGGTTTTGTGGCCTCTTCTTCAATGTCCTGTCTATTGTTTTGTTTGTTCTTTATGGTTTTATCTTGGCAATACCGTACCTTTGTTCTGAATACTGTCCTTTTGTTCTGTGTCCTCCTACGCTTACCGGCTTTGCGTTTTTTAATCACCAGCGAACTTTCCCTTTTTTGGTTGTCCATATACACTTTCCTCTTTGTAATACCATGCTTTTGCTCAGTGTGCTTCTCCATTTATCTCCGTTTCTTGTTGTTCATATCAATTACATTCCTCTTGTTGGCTTTTGCAACCATTGTCATAAGCTCCTTTCTTTGGTTGTCCATGCCATTGCCAAGTACACCACTTTACTTTGCTGTTCCTTTGCAATTCTTTGGTGGCATATATATTCCTTGGGTGCAATTCTCCCTATAAATTCCTTTGGTTCTTGCTACATCTCTCCTCTCCTAAAACTGTCACATACCCCTCCTCATTCCCTTTTTTTATCTTGCTTACATTCAAATTCCAAGTTTTACTCAACTGCTTTATATTACCATCTTTCTTTGGATAAAGTCTATTAGCCGTGTTCAAACCTAACCTGGTTGACACAAAAACCTGGTTACCCAGTTGCTTTTTCTGGTGGTAACTTTGTGTATCCATTAACAGTTCTTGACAGCTTCCAGCCAAAATGTCCACTGGGTCAACTGGATTTTTTGAAACCGGGTCAGGTTTGAACACGGCTATTATTGAAACTTGTGATATCCAAATTTTTCTCAAGGTGTCCAACTTATTGGCTTCTGATCACACCTCCACTCAAATCAAATCTTTTCCTACTTCACTTCACAATGTAAACCTTCTGTAACCGTTCCACTAAAGCAAAGTCCCATACTTTAAATGTTTCCAGTCCAATGAATCCTGAGTTACTTATAATGCCCTGCATTTACTACCTTTCACCTTATTACACACATTTGCTTTCTGCTTCTTAGCTAGCACCCCAAAGTTCCTCCACCTACCCTTTGTGTGATACCGATTCATCAATTGTTTTGGGGAGATGAAGGAGGACAATTCTAGAGAGGTGCTTGAATTATTTACAAATCTTGAGGTGGTAATGATGTGCTTCCCAAGTTTGATACATCTTGTAAACAAAAGTAGTTTATGAGACCTGTTACTTGCTTGGATAAGGGTGTTGAGCTGTACTCAAAGTATCATATTGTTATTAATTGACACTTTTGCATTGAGCGTTATAAAGGAACACTGTTCATAGAGTGTGTATTATATAAGTCAAGATCATAATTGTTGTAAAAACTGGGATTGCAAGTTTGGTATTTGGCAATTGAACTGTTGCAGGCATGCCCGCATGTTCTCTAGTGTAAAGAAATTGTCCAATAACTTATAAAATTCAAAATTCAACTTTTCAAAAAAGCTTCTATATATAAACCTTTTTCCTAAGTAAAACAAAAAAAGGATCGAAAAAAAACATCTCAAAAAAACAACTCAAAAAAAAACATCTCAAAAAACAAAACTCAAAAAAACTCAAAAACAAAACTCAAAAAAAAAGGGGAGGTGGAATTTTACACCGCACCATTTTACACCATGTGAGTCGGTGTAAAGTTGACTTGGTGTAAAATTCCCAAAATACCCCCCAATTATTGAATTTTACACCTAATTTGATTTTTTTTAGTCAGTGTAAAAATTTGTTGTGTAAATATGTCAGTGTAAAAATATCCTACCCCGGTATCACCTTTAGTTTTACACCGTTTCAAACGGTGTAAAAGTTTCCGGTGTAAAAATCATTTCTTGCATGCCAATATGTAGTTTTACACCGGACAAATTTACACCATTTCAAATGGTGCAAAAAGTAACAGTGTAAAAATAAAACTCCGCCCCCTCACATTGGAAATTTACACCGCCAATTTTACACCGGCGCTGTAACATTCAAATCTTGCCCGAATCTCACATAAATGCCAGAAAGTGGAACGCCCGGTAAGTCCGGTATGATTATTAAAGAGGGAATTAACAGAGAGAGAGATGAAAACTACCGCAGAAACAAATGCAATAGAAAGAAATGAATTTAAAAAAATCAATTTGATTCGAAAGATAGAAAAATAAATGCCCGGTAAGTCCGGTATTGTATTAATATTAATATTAAAGATGGATTTGAAGTTGGAGAACGCTGAGTCAAACAAAAAAAAACAAGTTAATATATATCAACACAAAAGTAAGAGAAAACAATAACACTCACCAAATGAAAAGCACTATTTACCACGATGAGATTCAGCCTTGATTCAATTTCCTCACATACTTCCTCTTTGGCTTGGATGCTGCATCTTTCTCCGCGGGAGTTTTCCTAACGTACTTCCGCTTTGGCTTGGTCAACGCAGCAGAAGGAGCCGCCGATTCTGTAGGTTCATCTTTGACGTCTTCGACATTGATGTCCAGAACGGTGTTGGCATTTGCGTTGACAACCAATTGCGTGAAATCATCCGGCGTGATTTGAGGGCCTTGAGGATCAGGCAAACCGCCTCCAATGGGGAAAGACTTAGTCGGCAATGAAAAAGGAATGGTTGTGTGGTCGCGTGGGAAGGTTTTCATGAGGCCTCGTATGGTTTCTTCAATATGAGTCGTTTCTGTGTCGAAGGGCACACGTGAGTACATCCCCCAGCTGGTGTTAGGTTCACATCCAGCAATGGATGTCACATCACGTTCCAGAAGCTGGGCAATACCTCCATTTCAAGCTTCGTCATATAGCCATACACCTACAATACCCTCAACCGACCTAACCACCTTACACCAGTAATGATTCCAACCCCAATAACCCCGATTCATCATCATATATTCAATTTCGCCAACCCGGATGATTGCTGGCCAATCAGTTTCGGCCATGTACTTCTCTCAGTCGCTGAAACCCACCACACCATCTAGAAAGAAATACAGGTGCAATGGGGCTGAGGTTGATTCGGAAATACGAAATTTGATATTGACATCTAGCATTGACTTGGGTGTTTCATCGTCGAGGTCAGGTTTAGCGTCAGCGTTGTTATTAAGTTCATCTTCTTCTTGTTCGTCATCCTCGGTACCTTCATCAATAACCACAACAGGTCCTGAAGGGGGTTTGGGTTTGGGTTCATTTGGGTGACAGGCACGGCAGACCGTGGCCTCATAATTATAACCTTCCGATGCCCATTGATTGAGCATTTCACCCATTTGCCCATAAGTGAATCCACAATTTTCAAATGTGGAAGGAATAACCTGAAAGATGGTTTTTGATGTCATTTGGACGGTTGTATGACTGGGGTCGCGATGGCAAGTCGTAGTTGCTAGAACCGACTCGTTGGTTCATAAGCCCATGGGGACTTAGCGGGGCCATCGGGTCGGCCAAAGATCGGACTTACGTGTAAGGGATGATCGGAGGAGTTCATCCCTCGGAAAGATCACACGATAATCTCCGATATTACCTAGCCAGACCTCTACCTTCACCATCTTCACAGATAGATAGCTCAAGTTTTTGTTTAAGTTCAGACAAACAAAATTTTTCAAAATTTCAAAAAGAGTTTTTATAGATAACTTTATATTATATCTAAAAAGTACAAAATGAACATGGAGAAATCTTTATTGGAACGAATAGGCCAAGCGGAAGAAAACGCAACTAGATTAACAAGAGCTCAATCAGCGGCTTTAGAAAAAAGTAAGGCAGAGGGTCAAGGTGTAGGAGGATCAGGAGTATCCGGTCAAGATCAAAGTCAAAGTCACATACAAGATCAAGAAGGAAGTGCTACAAAAGAAAATGAAAATTCTCATATCACATCAAAAGAAGGAAGAACTCAAGACTTGAAGAATTTAGAACAAAGAGAATTAGAGACTTCGATTGATCAACAAAGGCAGACAGAAATAGAAAATGTCGTGAATCAAAATAGAACACAAGAAGGAGTAGATGGAATACCATTTATTCAAGTGACAAACGCGGACAAATCAGATGACGAATCTTGGCGACCACCGATGCGAAATCAAAAAGGGAAAGGTTGGAAGGAGTCATCACCACCGTCTGAGGAAGAAGAGATGTCAATCATAGGTAGTGGATCAATGGGTAAGTTTCAAGTCACTCAACTTCGAATCAATTTCACATAAGAATCAACATTACCACACACCGAATGTCATACCGCAAGAGGTAGTAGCACAGTTTTCTGATATAGAAATGTAACTGGAGCGAAATCTTGGTAGTTTCTCAAAGTGAGAATGTAACTATAACTATGGTGTGGTTTCTCCTAGAGAGAATGGAACTACAAGATGAAGACGCCAAAGATCAGATTAAAGATGATAGCCAAACATCAGATTCAGAAGAACAGTTACTTACCAGTAATTTTGTTTTTTTTTATCACCTTGACAGAAGGAGACGGATTGATTGCATTGCAAGCAGAAATCAACTTCTTATATGCTACTGGGAAGTTGAACGAAGGTGCAGCTTTGTTGGCAAAAGTCATTGAAATGAGCGCAAAGAACGAAGAGAGAGCGAGCGGATCAGGTCAACAGATTCAGGAAATCAGAGATCAACGTCAGAATCAACGGCTCGAAGAAGTAAGAGGCCAGCGTCAGGATCTCGAGATAAGAGCTCATGGAACAAATGGAAACCAGAACGATCGAGTTGAAGAGAGACTTAATGATCAAGTTGAAGAGCGACCGAATCAGAATCCGACAAGAGCTAACGTGCAACCAAAGGAGATGAGACACGCGGCGCCCCACCGGTTAATAAGGGAGAATTTATCCGAAGTCGGATCTGAAGTCGCTGAAGTTCCGAGGATTCAACAAGAATTGATCAGAGAAACTTCTCTTGTACGCTTAGACACCACGGGTGGAAGACAAGAAGGAGGATTGTCGGAAGCGGAGAGAGCAAAGGCGATGTTGGAATCAGGGAAAGGATGGATGGAATTGGAGAACGGAGATGTGATAGAAAATGGAAGATTGATTCTGAATAGTACAACAAATCAATTAGGCAAATTGTTAACAACCTTGAGCCCGGTACTCGCAAGTTACATGAAATCGTTTAAAGCTTACATACCTTTGACAGTTTTCAATAAGGCATGGTTGATATCGGATCACAATGCATGGACTGGGAAAGAGATGCCGTCAGAATCGAAGATTTTAAAAGGAAACGTGAAAATGTACAACGCTGAACCACCGACAGAAGAACTCACTATTCAATATGAGCAATGGTTAGATTGCATGAAGTTATTCATTTGTTACGTAGAAGATGCAGGTTGGAGGACTCAAACAGCTCGTTTCAAGAAACATCAAGAAATAGTGAGTGATCTATGAGAAAATATCGGTTGGATGGTGGCGTTAAGGTATTGCAGGAAGGTTAGGCAAGGTGTGATGAGAATGACTCTCGGGAAAGAGATCTGCAACATAGCGGAATTACAAACCACGATATTAGAAGAAGTGAAGCAAACGTGTGAGAATTTTGGTGAAAGAGCTTACGTAACAAATCCATACGCGCCAGGAGGACCTAGAGATCACCTCGATCCAGAAACAGGTCTGCCAAGAGACAAGAAGAAATCAGTTTTGATGTCGTCAGGATCTACTTCGAAAATCGAGAATCCTGAACCTTTTAAGAAGAAGAAAGAGTGGTTGCCAAAGGCACAATACAAGGCTCAAAAAGCGGCAGAACGTCAAGCGAATAGGAGCTGGAGAGATGAACGAGACTACAGTGATCGTTACACAAGAGGTTATGAATACAACCAAGGACACCGTAGCAGTGGCTATGATTACCAAGGTGGTGACAGGAAGCGTAATAGAAGCCAAAGCGGTGAAAGAGATAACAAGCCTTATAAAGGCGGTAAACCTGGGAAAGGTCGTTACCAGTGAGTAGATCCATGAATGAAAACCTGAAATGCATACCTGAAAAAGGGTTTTTTGGTGCCAAAGAGAGACAAAACGAGCACTTTGTGAGCAATTGAGATGACATTTGTTTTTTGTTTCCCTCTATTGAATAAGATCAGAAGTGAGAGTTGAGAGGAAAGAGAAATCTCGTTGGCCGCTAGAAGTTCGCTGCGAGATGAATTTGAAGGTGTGGAGAGACGAGTTGAGAACAATAGGTATCCTAGAGGAAAATCAACACATCTTGAGAGGTTTTGAAGTCGGATTTCATCAAGGCATCCCAGAAGAACCGATATCAGGAGTAAAGTTCTATTGCCCAAAGAATCACTCGTCAGCTGATGAAGCAAGAGTTGAGATAGAAGAAAATTTTAAGAAAGAAATTATGGCAGGAAGGATGTACGGACCATTCTCAAAGAAGGAGGTGTACGAACATATTGGATTTTTTCGAACGAGCCCAATTGGTGCTGTGATAAACGGTGACGGTAGTTTGAGGACGATAAATGATTTGTCATATCCAGAAATGACTCGAATAAATCAGTAAATGCGTG
>NW_006768782.1:1401449-1413756 GCF_000204055.1 Melampsora larici-populina 98AG31
TGCGTGTGTAGATAAAGACGATTTCATTACATCGTGGGATGATTTTGAAAAGGTTGCACTATTATTTATGGAAATTGAAGGTGAATTAGTCTTAGGAATTTTCGATTGGGCCAAGGCGTACCGCCAAATACCAACATGTATGAGTCAGTGGCCGTATTTGATGGTGCAGAATTTTGAAGGGATGGTCTTATTAGATACAAGGATCACTTTTGGTGGAGTAGCAGGCTGTGGATCATTCGGTCAGGTAGCAGACGTTTGGAAAACAATAATGAAAAAGAAATTTAACTTTACAGAGGCATTTCGCTGGGTTGACGATACGTTATTTATTAAAAGGAAAGCAGACAGAAATAAAGTCTCAATGAAAGATGTAGCCGACGCAAGTGAAAAGATGGGTGTGGTAAGTAATCCTACGAAATGGAGAGAGTTTACAGAAGAACAAAAATATCTCGGATTTGTTTGGAATGGGAAAGAAAAGACGGTTCGACTACCTCAAGAAAAGTTAGAAAAACGATTAGCTCAAATAAAAGTAGTTCTGGAAGCAAAGAGATGTACTTACAAAGAAGCAGAGAAACTAGCAGGAAGGTTAAATCATGTGTCTCTAGTATACCCACAATTGCGATGTCACGGAATGGCACTGTATAGATGGATGGCAGAGTGGGTTCATCAATGGGCTTATAGAGACCTACCGGAAGAAGTAGAAGAAGATTTAAAAATTTGGTACTCAACTTTACTCACGGCAAATCCAAGACGCTTGATACCGAAGAAAGGGGTGAAGAACATTGGATGGGTTGGAGACACGTCTTCATTGTACGGGATAGGCATAATCGTGGGGAAGAAATGGGCCAGGTTCAGACTGAGATCGGGGTGGAACGATTCAGAGTACGATGGATCAAGGCAAGAGATAGCATGGGCTGAAACAGTGGCGGTGCGACTCGGTTTGTTGATGGTCGAGTCCTTAATAGATGTGAGAGGATATGAACTGCTGGTGTTAACAGATAACGTAGTAACAGAAGGGGCAGTAAAGAACGGGAAATCGAGGAACAGATGGGTTAACAGAGAATGGATAAAAATCCAAAAGGAGATGCTAGATAAGCACTGCAGTATCCGGCAAAAGCGGGTGAGGTCGGAAGATAACGCAGCAGATCAGTTATCGCGGGGGTTTGATTCGACAAAACAAGTAAGAGATGAGGTCAAGGTGGAGATACCACATGACCTGAAACCATTCATTGTACAAGAATGATAAGTGAAATAGAGAATTATAAAAAAGTGACCCTAGAAGAGCCGCACTAGTGAGAAATCGTAACAGCCCGTCGTTTTTGAAAACGTAGAAACTTAAGTACCACACACCATGAATAACGAAAGATTCCATAGACAGTTACCACAGCACTTTGAGAACGCTAGACAAAGCACGTCTTTAGCAGGAAGACATGCGGCAACAAGTGGCTGGGCAGAATCAACTCTAGGAGGATATTCCAGCGGAATGTCGAAATTCATTGAATTTAAAGAGAAAACTACAGGAAGATTTGATGAAAACCAGTTTATATCAGATGAAGAAATATATGATTTTATAGCATGGGCAGGAGAGTCGAAAGTCAAACCTTTAAACGGTCCAGCGAGAACGATTTCGTCAGTTACCATAAAGAAGTACCTCGACGGAATTAGAGCATGGCATATGGTAAGACATAAGCGACAACCAACAGCAGATAGAGAAATGGTGTCCTTGTTGATAAACGCCACAAAACGAAACGAGGAAGAGAAGGAACTGGTAACAACAAAGAGACCAGTGATGATACGAGATTTATTTAAGTTGTTGAAGAACTCGTTACAGAGTTCACAAGAACACGAAATGGTAGGGATTGTAGTGGTCGTAGCTTTCTGGGGCATGGCAAGATTGGGCGAACTTTTAAGAGTATCAACGGAAGCAGGTGCAATTTTAAGAAGAAACGTCGAATTTGGAGAACGAGACGGAGAAAGATTTGTACGCCTGCACTTGAGGAAGGCTAAAACAGCAAGAGCGAACGAAGTCCAGATAATACACCTACAACAACAAAAGAATGTATTAGACCCAGTAGAAGCGATAGAAAGGGCTCTGAGAATGAATGGAAGAGGAGATAGAGATGATTTCCTGTTCGCGGTAAACGGAAGGAATGGACCAGAACCATTAACGAAACAGCGCTTTATAAAGATAGTAGAGGAATCTTGGGGACGATCTAGTGTAGGAAGCTGGTCAGGCCACTCTTTCAGAGTGGGAGGAGCTTCGATAAGATTTAACCTGGGAACACCAGTAAAGACCATAGCACGACAGGGTAGATGGAAGTCTATGACTTATTTAAGATATTTCAAAGCATATACGGAAGAAGAGATACGAGACACAATCATATTTTTAGAAGCGATCGAAGAACATCCTTAGGAAACGAGAGGAGAGAAATTGGGAAAGACACCAGTTAATCTATATAAAGGATGACTATGTAAGAAACTACAAGATTAAAATGGAAGCATGCAGATAGGCGGCATGCAGTAAGTTTGCATGCAGATAGTTTATCTTAAATGAACGAGTAAAATTAGACATACTTCAAATTGAAGGTTGAATATGAGACGCACAAACGTGTGGATAAACAAACAGGATTATAACTAGGTAATACAGATAAATGAGGCTCATACGGTTTGGGGTAGCTCCAAGAGGCTAGGCGATGAGCCTCGCCTAGATATGGGGTCATAGAGCTACACAAAACGATACGAGTAGAGAGACACCTCAGGGGGGTGGGTGGGTGGAAGGCGGACAGTTCACTCCACGTGCTCTTGGTTCACGAGAACCAAAGAAGAGCCGGGAGGTGGCTTCGCCACTACCCCCACACAGTACTCCCTGACCTCGAGGTATGAGAGTACTCGGGAAGTTCTCAAAGTAAGTTGAGAGGGATATGTGCCCTCTCAACTTGAACTTAAAACATAAAACTGAGCTAACTGAGGAATGGGTCTTGCGGATGGGCATTTCGAAAAGAGGATGGAGAGAGTGTGGTCCAGGTCGAAGAAGAACTTCCATGAATCCATCAGCAGACCCAAATTGATCTTCTTCATAAACTCCGTCGTCAGTCATACCTCGAATGGCATTGTGCATTAAAGTCTGGAATCTCGACATGCTCGTGAGAAGCGTGTCGTTGGCAGTAATCTCAAGGTGGCATCGAATTGTGAAATGTCGGTACAATAGATGAACCAAAGTGGTTCCATTGACTGAAGCATTGAGGCTCCATAAGGGTCCAAAGAGTGAATATAGACACTCTAGTGTCGAACTCTGCCAACAACGGTTGGTGGTTCCTTTTGTAACACCTTTAGTGTACGACCGATAGGTAGTTAAATGTGCTCGGTTGATATTCTGAGACCCTTTAGGTCGACCTGGGCCTTTTGGCTTATGTGAATTAGAGCCTTTGAAGCTTCCGAGCAGGGCTTCGGTGGTGTCAGGTGGCCTGCCGTCGTTAGAAATGAATTTTCGTTTCGTTGGCTTGTCCATTTGCATGGATTTGACGACTTCTTCCCAGTTCTTTTGAGAAGTACCGTAAGCGATAGAGCAGCCCTTCTGAACTTGCTGGTGATCGCGTTCCAAACTCTTCACAAAGGCAAACAGTTGGATCATTCCCTCTAATATGGTGCATTTTCCGTCGCTGTGGAACGTATAATCCTTCATGAGCCATATGTTTCATTCACAAACATATACAAAAAAGGTAAAATCATACTTACCACAGCATATAATAAACCCGGTGCATGGACTCCTGGGCATTGGTTGTGGAAGGCAAACCGGCACGTCTTGCATTGTCAAGTGGTTTGTTGTCTTTGTCATCGTCTTCGTAAGGTAAAGGTGGGTCGTCCAAGGGCAACCTCTTCCTCGCACGAAATAGCATTGCCTGAGTGTCTGACATGTACCACCAATCCAGCCACACCATGCCCGTTTTGACTTGGCTCGTCGACGAGCACACTCGAGTGCTTTTGAAAGCAATCTGTTTCTCTTTTGTTTACCTTGTGCCTGGTGAAGACTGTTGAAGGGGCTGAGCTCGCCTTTGGTTAATGAGCCATTCAATGATTCAGCTCAATTAGGCTGAGCGCTCATGAAGTGAGTCGTTTTTTGTGTCGCCTTTGTTCATCTTGAATCTAAGGACTTCAACGTAAAGATGTCAACTTCTTAATTGATGAGTTCCCAAAAGCTGCTGAGTGAGGACTCGCTGAGAAAGATTCCCCCAAACACTTTTTACTCAAGTTCATTATACTAGCTGTTGAAAATCGAATCGTTGAAATGGGTTGGTTGACTCTCTTTCGTGAATTTGATAACTTGCCCATTCAATGTTAACACCTCCAATCTTGATTTCTCTCTAATGATTCCGGTTTTTAGTACCTCCCAGGTCTCATTATTGGAAGAAAGGAGCCCCTGCTAGATCGATCAAGGCCTTGAATTCTTCAGTCGCTGCTGTACTACCCAAATCGACTGAATTCATAAGCATCTCTCTTGCTAAATTTACAAGGATCTTGTTGAGCTACGACAAGGTTTCGAAATCGTATCCTTCAAAACCCACCCCGGAAGAGCTGCAAAATCTCCCAACTCTCAATCAGCAGGACATCATCTCTGATGAGCGTGTTTTTTCCACTACCGTGGTTGAGGCTGGCTCAACAAGCGACAAACGTGCTATTTTGTATTTCTCAGCCGACTTGAATAATTATAACATCGGCCGGGCCACCTTTGATTGGAGTGCATCCGATAACAGTCAGTGGAACAGGACGATGGCGGTCTTTGTGACAAAACATTGGCTACATGCGAAGAAACAGGGATGGTTTGATCACAAGCCTCTTGATCAGTCGCACTGTACACAAGGCAACTGTATTGGTCTAGTACTCCGCTGGATTCGAGGACGAAGCGAAGAAATAAGGACAGCTCGTCGCTCTCCTGACAAGGTCTTACTCAAGGAGCAGGCTCGAAAGAAGAGAATGGTGATGTTCTCTCTTTCCTGACAGTGTGATTGATTAGTGTCCTGATATTGTCTTGATAACATACCAGCTGTTTGAATATTGGCAACAGTCGCTGTCTCTTGTAATAGAAGCAGAAGCCTCTGATATGATGCCTGACCCGGACTGCTGCTCAGATACAGAATGGGAGCCTGATCAAACTCATTACAATTGGATCGATGTGATATGGAGAAGTCAACAGTACTCTCAAATTCTTCATAAACTTGATGAACTTTCGTACAAAGTGAAGGCTTCGGTTTCAAGTCCCCTCCTTGCACGTCGAAGGTTTGACCAATGTCGACTGGAAGCATCAAAAGTGAATCAAAAAGCACCGGTGTGCTGCGGCCTTCCGGAAAATTGTTATGAACAAGTGTTCCTTGCAAATCTCACTGAGGAAGCAAGGACTGCTTTGAGAATGAAGCCCGCTTCAAACCTTTTAAATACTTTACCCTCTCAGATTGTCAATAAACTTCCGTAAAAATGACGTTATGTTTGATGCAAAGGAAAAAAAACATTTACAACTATAATGTTTTTCAAATCAAAGATCTGTATCATAAAATTTCTTCTTGTTTCGTTAATGTATCGTATTTTAAATTGGTCATTGTATATACAGAGTTAAATTGTGTATTCTTTTGTTTTTTTGGTACATTTGTGAATATAAATGGAAATTGAAGCATATCGTGTTGGACAAATCAAATAAATATATTTCCACTTACCAACAATATAGTGGATGAATTGTATCAAATGTCAAGCGGAAGGCATATCCGTATGTGTAGATGTCATGTCCATTATGCCCTGAGTTGCTTTGTCTTTGTCAGTCTTGAGTGAAGATGATATAAAAATATGAAAACACGTACCAGGCTTCTAAGACTGACAACATACAAAGTCAGCAATGAAATGTCCAATGTTCCCGGAGGATTCTCAACGAGAGCAATGTGCCCAAATAGACAATTCATAGGAATTGCAACTGAAGGCTGATATTGTTGGTACAAAACGCTGGCGTGAAGGTAAGGAAGTGATTGAAAGGGGCTTTTCAAATTGTCGACTGGGGTGAGTGCAGAGAAGGGATTGATTACGAATATTGGTGTTGAATGTGAGGCTATTCGCAGTATGTGCTGAATTTCACCGAAACTCGATTTTCCTTGGAATTTGAATTCAATGCGGCTATTTCCTACATGTTTGGTAAATGTACTGTACGACTTCCCAGCATGTTTCCAGATTGAAACAGATTCGAGTTTGGGTATATCAATAAAGCCCATTTGTATCAAAACCGGCTTGAGAGTTTCTGATATTTCAGGTGAAACAGTGAACGGCTTCCAATGAGTCCGACCGGTCTTCATAAGGGTTTGAGCACCTATGAGTGCAGCATAGATTGGTGGCGTGTTTTCGCAGAGGTTTGTGAATATAGTTTTCAAGGTATGTTGCTTGATCATAGTCTGACCAACAATATCTGAATGGATGAGGTATGTCAGATGAATCGATCCACAGGCTTGGCTCAGAAGTTGCCTGACAAAAAAGAACATGTTAAACTCACGTTGATTCGTATTTTTGGGCATTTGAACCAGGGTTCCAATGGTTCGTTCTCCAAACCATGCAGCAGTGTATGAGGGGGGTCCAAATCGTCGGATCTGATCAGGCACATGTTGAGCATAATGTAAATTGGGTTTGGATCGAATAGAGGGCCAAACAGCTAGTAGATGGGTCCGATATTCTTTGAGAAGTTGAGAAAGACCATTGATATCTTGATTTGTCATCGTTCGTGAGACTGCAATGTTGATAATGCCAGTTGCTAGTGTGAGAGCCTTGTGAATGTTGAAAGATGTGCTGTTTGGCTCGGAATTGTGAAGATATGGGATTAGTGAGACCACCATATATATGGTGTAAAGGGTCAGCCACTCGGCCGCTTTAGGAGTGCCACTTCGAGTAGTTCCTATCTGGTTGGGCACCCGAGTTAGCCAGGAAGGCACCTTGGTGGTTGATATTGAGCGGTGAACCATTTGAAGTTCGTGAGGTGTAAGCGAAGGTTCAGAAGAATGTGGCTGTAAAGTTTGATTAGATGTTTGAGAGGCTGCCGAAGAAGGAGTCAGGCCGTGTGAAGGCACTGCAGAGGTCTGTGATTTAGCAGCACGGTGATAACTAGTTCTATCCAAAGATTGTCCATTAGAAGGGGCTTCTTGATCGGGATTGTTCAAATCAAAAGGCGAGTCTGAAGGAATAGGAAGATCATCTGAATATTCTCCTTTCTCATGTCGATTATCTTGTTCAGTTTGTAAGGTCTTGCCCGCGAGTCCGACTCGAAGGTAAGTCATTGATAAGTCTTTCAGTAATCCCAACACAAGACAATGCATGATATCGATGGTAGGAAATTTGATTGGTTGCCAGTATGGTAATTCGGAAAAGATGGTATAACAAACACCATCTTCTTTGAGATGTTCTTGTTGTTCCTTAGCCGAAATGGCAGATTTCCACTTCTGGACTTCTAGTGTGTGCTTTTGAGGAGTTCGGATCTGAAAACACTTATGATTAATAATATCTATGTCATCAATTGTGATATAGCACCGGGAGCAGAAGTTAGTAGAACTGTGTGACGAGAATCCCGAAATTTTCTTCATGGCTGGTACATCAGCAACCGGGGGCCATAAGGTAACTCGTATTGTACGTCCTTTTGGGTGAAGGGAAGTCTCGGTGAAATGGACCCCGTTCCAGAAGGCTTGAAGTTCTGTAAGCAGTGGTCGAAGTAAAGGTTCCATTTGTTCAGATCGAGGTTCGCGAGGGCCGGGAGTTATACCGTAGATGAACATATTGTGAGATCGATACCGGATGTCGGGTGGAAGGCTATAACATATCATCAGCATTATCCCCGTAGATATATTACGAGCACAAGAATTCCCATAAGGGTTGAACCAATCACAAAAGAACCCGAATACTAGATTGCCTGACTCTTTGGTGTAAATTTTTCCATCAACCCCTTTAAAAGTCTTCCACATATCAGCATCCCATATATCTGCCATAATCCCATCAGTTCGGGGTGGCTGTGAGATCGAAGCATCAAGTGATTTTTCAAAAGTGGAAAATAACAGCATCCTGGCAAGCCATTCGGTGAATTTCTGGTGATAAAAGACCCTTCTTGGCTTGATTTTTTTCGAGTCTGATTGAACGGTTTTGTAGAGTGAGGCTCGACAAGTGATGCGGGGTTTAGATGAAGTTTTTGATGGGAAACGAAGATTGCTACAGTGAGTACGAAGGGGAACGAATCCAGGACTTCCGTGAGTGTCGAAGCAGATTGGACAACATAGAAGCTGTATGATTTCAATGTTGAGATGAAAGCACTTGAGAGTTTTTTCCACAGTAAGCGGAATCTCTTTCCAAACTTCTACTTGATTTGATTTTAGCGATAGAATCTTTGATTTTTCACCTTTGAGTGCAGTCCTAACCTTCAAACGCTCCATCTCTAGCATTCTACGGCAGTTCTTGTCGCTCTTGTTGTTAATGAGGTAGTCGTTTATCACGTGAAACATTGATTGAATACAGGATATGTTTTGTACATGAGTTCGAGGGATTTTGAAAGCCGCGGTCGAGAATGTGAGCACTGGTGCTAGGAGAGCTCTTTCGGAGTCCTCTCGCAGATTTTTTAGTGGTCGCGGGTTGATCATTCCAGGTGCTGTGAATAATTCGTCCTCTTCATAGGCCGATCAATCACGTTTTTTGCTGGTGCTTGCTTGGTTTGTTGATTCGCTAGACACTTCCATTTGGGTTGGTCCGTGTGTTGGATTGATACTCAATGTAGATTGAGACAAAGTGGTGTCGGTTGAATGAATCAAGTTTGAAGCTTCAGGTTGAACATCTTTGGATGTTGCTTTCTTCCCAGCAGCAAGATGGCGGAGATAGTTTGTCCGATGGAATAACCGGCCCTTGTGAGTCTGACCGCACATTTCAAACGATCGATTCGCACATCCAAGAACGGTGCATGTGCAGCATTGATGATTGGCACCAAACCACATTATCTAGATATTAAAAATGTTTGACGATAACAGGGTCAGTGAACTAGTTCTTAATTCGAATACTTTTGAGATTAGCAAGATATTGTGTACCTACACTTTGAAATCGGAAGTAACTCAACAATCCTGTTTGACAACTTATTTGTTTGAAAATTTTCAAATCAACTTATGCACTGAGGTATCTTGATAATCGAAGAAAGTAAGGAGTCGTGTAAAAATGACTGCCGCGGCAACAATGAATGATTGTGAAAAAGGGCTTAATTCAAGTATGTAATTTAAAACTATAATTCTTGTTTATTGACCAAAGCCGAGTCCTACAGAACCAAAGAGGGTTGATGTAGGTTGATCCAATACAATCAACACTCATACTATCAGATATGAGTCTTTCTTATTGGAGCATAGCTTCTGATCAAAGAATTCAACACATAGTTCATTCCTCAAAATCGTTGAAATCTTCATTTTGAAAAACATAACTTGAGAAAAATTTATTGGAAAAGATCTATCTACAGACTATGTACAAATAACATATACATTGAAAACATTCGTGTTTTAAGATACCATTCATTTAATTTTAATCAAAAGGAAAAATTCATAGATATTTAGTGAAACAAATCTATCTACAGACTATGTACAAATATCACGTAGCAGGGAAACATTCGTGTTTGAAAAGAACATTCATTTAAGTTAAATCAAGAGGAAAAATTTGAAGCTAAGATCAATTGGAGAAACTCAGTGAAACAAACCAAATCAAGTATCGTGGTTATTGAGAAGTTGAGGGGGTGCTTGCAAGCTCTTTGGTAAGCTTCATAATTGCTCGGCGGATATCAACAACATTAGTGGTGTTTAATTCTAGGTGTGTAAGAGCAACTCCTTGCATGGAGCTTATCCAAGTTGGGGATACCAGAGAACGCTGATATTTCTTAGGGGGGAAGAGATCCACATCTGGGGTGGTGGAGTAAGGTCCACGCTCAATTAGATGCCTTGCTGAACGACGAAGGGCTGCATCGGTTTCGCGTCCCCACACACACTGGTCAACCAATGAGATAAAAGTATCCAACTCGGCGCTACGCCACCCCAATCGCACTTTGCTGGGCGCTGCGCTGGAGAGTTCATCTTCGGAATGAACCTCACGTGGATTTAACATTCCGTATTCGGCGGATTGTTCACCAAAAAGTTCTTTCACAACTGACAATCGAGCCTTGTGAATCTGATTAAAATTGATAGTGTTGTTTCAGTCAGCCTATGAAACGAAAAAGCATCCAAAATCTATGAAAAAATTGACTGACTTTAGCTTTGCCTCTTCGGCGGCTAATGACCTTCTTCGAATAAGCTTTATCTGCTTCAACCTTTGCTCGGCCTTGAGATGTTCTAATCAGGATCTCATTTCTAGTTTGTTTTCTATAATCACCTTTCTTGTTCTTGAACCAGCGCCTTAAGACCTCATCACGGTTTAAGTCAGTGTTGTCTGATCCAACGATGGCAAATGCTCGAGCACCCTTCGCATCAAAACATTTCACCCATTGAGAAATGATAATCGCAGAGACTGAAGAATTCCAGGGAGAGTCGTATCCAGCTTCCCAGTCAAAGGTACACCGAGGGAAACCTGCAAGAGCCAAAGCACCCTCACACTTAGTGCCCCAGTTGTGCGCATACCGGCAAGAAGATTTATGATCGAGTCGGGAGGTGAATTTGACCGGCTTCAATTTGATAGTCAACCGAGCACGATCAGCAGCATCTTTTTCTACGGTACGGATCTGTGTTCTATTCGGTTTGAAGTTGTCCGGTTTCTTGGCGAGATACTTGCGCATTCCCCTCTCCATTGCCTTTCTAATCACTTCTTCGCGATCTTCTTGGCGATTGACCCAAGCTTTCATCTCGTCATCGCTAGGTGGGGGAGGAAGTGTAGAATCGTGGTCATTGTTAGACATACGTGACTTTCGTGAGATTCCCATAAGCATGCGAGTGTATTCGTAAATTGCTTGGGAGATCTGAGAGGCCGCTTTTGGAGTATCATGAGCATTAGCTATGTCGGCCAGCATGGCATCGCGTCGGCGTCCTTCGGACGTCTCCATTCGCAAACCAGCCTTCTTCCTTTGGCGCTTCATGGATTCTTCTAAAGTAAGCTCGCCATCTAAAGGATCATGTAAGAGCGCGATCAGCTGGTATTTAACGAGTGTATATCATCAATATATCTCACCTGAGCTATCGTATCCTCCGTCATCCGAATACGACAGGTCGTTCTCGTCGTTCGGCTGGTCTCCTAGGAAAATTAAGAAGGTTTGATCAATATATTGGCATACAGATTTGGAAGACAAGACAAAACAAACCTTCATCATCATTTCGACGTGGCCTTTTGTTGGATGATTCGGCACCGGGTCCTTGTGCGGTCGAACTGCTGCCCTGTGTGGTGACTGGTGCAGCACTCATGATTATCAAGCTGATCTTTGGTATACCAACAAAAACATGATCACCATCAGTCTCTTGATTTCTATGAAGTTGGGATTATCAAGCTTACCTTTAAAAAATGAGGAGAAGGATACAGATTAGGATAACTTTATCAAATCGAAAAGTATATCTGAGAGTATCTTTTGAAGAGGTAGAAATTAAAGCAATACACAGAGAACCAGAAATTGTGGATATGTATGATTGTTTCCAAGAACGGATACACTGTATATCATAAAAATCAGAAAGATTGGAATTGAAGCAGAGAAATTGAAATTGAAGCAGAGAAATTGGAAAGAAACTGAGAAAGAGATCGTGGTAGCCAGTTGGTCCAAAATCGAGCACAAAGGACTTTGAGATGAAAAAACAAGACACGGTATTTTGGAATACAAGAACTACCATCTTCCACTTGGCATGTCAGACCCCTTGTCACATGCCCATTGTGCCGGTACGTTGGAAGTTCAGTCTGTGTGATCCAAATAAAGTAAACAAATCAGCACGTGCTGGTAAATCCTCAGTGGTCACCACCGAGGATTTTCTACTACAAAGGCATACAAATTTTAAGGTATTTGGAAAGACTTGTGAGTGTCATTAAGAAGATCACCGAGCGTGCTCGTCGACGAGCCAAGTCAAAACGGGCATGGTGGTAGGCCTTATATAAGGGGATCGACAGGAGATGAATCGTTGATCTCAGCCTGGAGTGCAATACTGGGAGTGAGCAAAGAGGCAAAACGGGGCTGAGCATAAGTCAGTTGGTTTTCGAATACGGCATGGGTATCTTTGTGAGTTGGAAGTGGCACTGTCGCGAAATGGCAAGTGAACGGTTTTAGATTACATTATAAACACAAATGGCTGAATACACTATAAACTCTAGGAACAAC
>NW_006768782.1:1414194-1423865 GCF_000204055.1 Melampsora larici-populina 98AG31
TTTACTACCTTTGCTAAAAAGGTTGACCGGGTCGACCGCGAAGGAGAAGAGAAGAGATGCCAAATTTGGCCGCAGCGCCTGCTGCGCAGCGCATCCAAATTCAAATTTCGCTCGATCCAAAAAACAATCGGGTTGTCAGAACACTCAACGTGACCTGGTGGTTATGATAGATACCAAGATTGGTCACGACCGATATTCAGTTGATTTAGATTATGACAAAGTCGCGCCAACAGCTGGCTTATGCGACTTGTTCCGATTTCATCTATATCTTGCTGATTCAAGGAAATGAAAAGCGCTGTGGACTAGCAGTATACAGTAGTAGGTGGCGCATTGCTCAATATCAACAATGGTTGTAGTTGCTTGTGGGTTCAATCCCCAGGGTGTAGCATTTTTGCTGAAATTTGGAACAAAATTGAGAAGTACATCTCAGAGATGTGTCAGTGCCATCATTGTTCCATAATGACCCTCTTTGAGCTTTTGGTGGGTAAGGCAAAAAAAAGTTTTTAAAGACTTCTGCTTTCTTTGTATCATGAGGTCAACCCACACAAGTTCAAAAATATCAAGGCGGCTCGAACACGCGCCGAGCTGTGCACCGCAATGACAAGGTTCTCACACCTTACCGTTGCACCAAGGAAGCTTAGATAGGGAGTCCAACGATGAGTTTACGATCATCAAAGATGAGTCGCAGGTCGGCTGTTTGAACGATCTCAATGTATTCAGCTAAATACTGATTGTAACTAATCTCATTAGTTGCCGTAAGACGGTCACAATGAGTGTTTTGACAACTCAATCATTTTTTGGATCGAGCGAAATTTGAATTTGGATGCGCTGCGCAGCAGGCTGCGGCCAAATTTGGCATCTCTTCTCTTCTCCTTTGCGGTCGACCCGGTCAACCTTTTTAGCAAAGGTAGTACTTTTTCTAAAATGAATGGCACCCCTGGCCCGAGAAAAAAAAAGTTTCCAGTTGCCGCAGTTGCCGCAGTCACCGCAGCTGCTGTGATGAATTTTTTTTTGCTTGAGAATGATCCATCACTCCTGATTTGAATTTCCTTCTCTAGCTCTTGTTCTTTGTACAATCAAAATCAACCATGAGCGAAAACCAACATCTGGATCCAATCTTTCTTGGTATCAGCCAAACCAACAAGAACAAAAGATTGTCTTCTAGATCTGAATCATCTGGACCAGAAGTCTTAGCAGATTTGACTAATGGGGCATGTCTCACTTTCTGTATCTATTCTTTTTTCTTATATCTAGACTGACTCGCCTCAAAATTTCAAAGGTCAATTGTGCTTCAAAGACCAAGGGCAACTCTGAAAATCGTGCAGCAGAAGATGAAGATGGCCCCTTCAAGTTCAACTTTAACTGCGATTTCTACGTGCCCAACAAGCAAAACAAGTCTGGGTTTCACCAAATCACCTGCTCCAACTGTACGATTGAATGGGATTCGAACAATTTCAATTTAGATGAACTCAAGTTAAAATGCGCTGAACTTGCCAAAAGTGACAACACAGGGACGCACATCAAGTCTGTACTCAACAAGGTAATTTTCGATGAGGAGAGTGGGGGGGTTTGGACTCTATACATTGCTTCAAACCACAGCTTTCCAAAGACAAACAGGAACCGCAAAGTGTTAGATCACAGCAATTTTCAATCGTGGGTTGAAGAGGCACATGCAAGTTATCCTAAAAATAAGGCTGGGATTTCATTTGTAGCTCCGCATCCGAGCAAGCTCAAGGCACGAGCCGAGGCGGTGAGTACAGTGTCCAATTTATCCCCGGATTTGATGCAGCTGACATCCTTACCTTGCAGGCTGCCCAAACTGATGCTGTGATAGCGCATGCCGAACGACAGGAAAAGCGTCAGGCATTGAGGCCATCAGATAACTTTGAATCTGATCCTGAGGTGAGTCTGTAACCATCTTCATTCTCCAACGTTCTCTCTTTGGATGCTTACATCATCTCCACATCCAGAACGGTGATTCAGACAGCTCAATGAACTCTCAAAATGATGCTGTAACGGCTTTTGCAAACAAACTCTTTGAAAAACATGAAATGAACAAGAAGTACAATAAGACATACCCTCCGATCATTGACCCAACGGATTCAACTCGGTATTTCGCCTTGACATCGAAAAAGGCTAAAGAGTGGGCCAAACACCGTGTAAGTCCAGACCGTCTTTCAATTCAATTATAGTGTATTGATTGTGAACAATTGAACGTTAAACTCTAGTACGATGATGAGGTTAGCCTCACTACCCCACCGGCTCATTTCAAGTATGATCTCACAAAGACCTCAGCAAAACAGCATGACTCCCCTCAACCATCGTCATCGTCTGCCCCCTTTAATCCTGCCGGGTTTACTGAGCTACTTGTGGGAATGGTTGCCGCCATCAAAGCTAGTCGGTCCCCTACTAAGCCTCCAGGTCACGAGCAAGAACCAAATAATCCAATGACACCTCAGCCAGCGAAACGACCAGCCAGTCCCGAAGCCCAACGAGCACTCTCACCTTCGCCTCCTCTTGCCGATGATCCTTCCAGCGAAACCGGGATCAACGGATTCCTTGAATTCTGCAAGTTCTCCGCTGAAAAGACAAACAACATCAAGCGGATCCTTGAGGAATTGTCGGTCACAGACTACCGACTAATCAATGAAAAAGAGTTATCACGACAAGATCTTCTTAACAAAGGACTTCCTAATATCACTGCTACAATGGTCTACAACAATGCTATTAAATATAGAGAATCTCAGATCCACAAAAGAACCGAGGCCAAAAAAGTTAGACAAGGCCTCTAATTACCAGATTGATCACAGGAACCATTCTGATCTTTTTCAAATTTGATTATTTTACTACATATCTTATGATTTGTTGTGAGCGCCAATGTCTCAATCACCACCCTCTTTGTACATATATTGTTCAAAGATCCTTCCTCCTAAATTTGGTTCGAGTTGGTTTCTTGTAATGAAAAATGCTGTGTTAGCCATAGTAACCTATCTGAGTCAGATTGACCAAGATAGAAAGGTTGAATTATCGATCATCAAAGTGACCGATCAAGATAAAAAGTGATCTTGATTGGTCACTTCTTAAAAAGTTGCTTTGCAACTTGATCGACTTAAAAACTAAAGTGACCGTGACCGCTCGAGATAAAAAGTGACCGATCAAGATGAGATGAAGAATCTCGATTGGTCACTTCTTAAAAAGTTGCTTTGCAACTTGATCGACTTAAAAACTAAAGTGACCGTGACCGCTCGAGATAAAAAGTGACCGATCAAGATGAGATGAAGAATCTCGATTGGTCACTTCTTAAAAAGTTGCTTTGCAACTTGATCGACTTAAAAACTAAAGTGACCGATCAAGATGAGATGAAGAATCTTGATTGGTCACTTCTTGAATACTTGCTTTGCAACTTGATCAACTCAAAAACTTGATCAACTTAAAAACCCAATATTTCATTTCAATAGTGAATCAATTGACTCTGCCTTCTTGTCTTAAAACACTTGGTCAGGATTAGGAAACCAAAAAACAACTATCATTTTTTAAAATAACTTGATCAAAACTTGTCAAATAAGCGGGTAGAAAGAAAAGACATCGGACATGAGATGAGAAAATACAGATATCAAAAGTCAAGATCCAGATTCTCATCATCCACATCACCATCCTCGTCATCAGTCATGGTATAGCCACATCGGTGATAAATTGGCTCTAATAGTTTGTCTACAAAAAGATCGTCAGCTACTCTTTCAATTGTTTTCACAGGATCGATAGTGACCGTCAACGCCTGAGTCCTTCGCAGTTTGGTCTTCAAGCAACAAAACCCTAGCTCAATCGGATTCAGTTCGGGGCAATAAGCAGGTAGGTATCGCAGAAGGATACCTGCAGAGCAGGTGTAGATTAGTCACTGATATTGGAGACAATCAAGCTATTCAAAGCTGAATAAGAAAAACAACGTACCTTTTTGTTGACAAAGAGCAGCAATTTGTCCTCCATGATGAATAGATGCGTTGTCCAGAACCAGGACACTGTTAGGGCCAGGGTAGCGATTCATTCGGGGTAGCTAATGAATTACTTTGGGAATCAGTAATGTCATCAAAAAGATCATCCAAAGAATCTACATACGTACAAGTTTGTATTTTAGGAAGGCTTCAAAGCGCTTTTGATTGACCGGACCGTCCAGCACAGAGAGAGCCAGGAGGTCGTGGTAACCAATTGCTGGGAGGACAGAATACCTACCCCGATGGAGTCTTGGTACTTTGCGAGTCGTTCGAGCACCAAGTTTGGCTCGCTGACGGATGCGAAGGAGATCACGTCCACATATGGCACTCTCATCTGTCCAATAGTGAAGTGAAACAATCAGAGAGTGTCAAGTCATTGAGAAAGTGCGAGAAAATTGAGAACACAAAAAGCTCCTCACCGGTGAATACCAAAAAGTTGGCTGGAAAGCCCATCATTTTATCGATCCATTGATATTTTGCTACCAAGCTCTTTCGAACATTGCTTACTTGAGCTTTCTTCAAACTGATGAACAGACGATTTTGAAGTTCTAGATGAGTCGTACTGATTGAAGGCATTTTGCCATGCTCGTCATAGAGCTGTTCACGGATCTCGTCCAAGAACAAGGATGGTTGTTCTTGGACTAGAGTTTCCATGAACTGACGGTCCGCTTGATTCAGAAACCGCTTTCGACCGCGTTTCTCATACTCAGCAGGGTCCCGGATTACTGCTCGAGTGCGATGATAAAGCTGTGTCCATCGGCTGAATGAGCGTTTTGAGATAGCCCGTCGAAGGCGCTGGCGGATTGTGGAGCAAGATTCACCTTCTAGTCGCCAACGAACGGCAAGAACTTTGACATCTGCTGAATAACGTTGAAAGCCCATCGCAGGTGAGACTGAGGAAGATCGGTGAGGGATTGCACATTACAGTGCTCATGAGCAGGCCGCGTCAGCTAGCTGATCTGAATGCATCAGTTGGTCTACAGCACTGGCTGCGGCAACTGCGGCAACTGGAAACTTTTTTTTTCTCGGGCCAGGGGTGCCATTCATTTTAGAAAAAGTAATAAATTCACCGGTGTAAAATTACATGTCACAACGGGGTACAAGACTTTTACACTGACACTTTTATTACTTTTGCTAAAAAGGAAGCCCCGGTTGAAAAAAATAAAAAAGAATGTAGCCCAGTGTTTCACCGCAGTCACTGCGGTGGGTGTGGAGCCTGAGCAGCCGCATTCCATTACCTATCCCAAATTTGCCAATCCCCTCACCACCTAATTTTCTTTTTCAGAACTCAATCATGAAATCAAAGCATCAGCACATCAACCCAATCTTTCTTGATTGTTCCTCCCCATCCAATCCATTGGCCAATGAAGTTCTCAATATTGATTCCCCGGACTCTGGGACTGTTCAACTTCAGGTGATGTTTTCAAGCTATTTTTCACCTATAATGTCCATTATCCAATATACTCATCTTTGACTATTCCAAATCTTACAGAGCCCACAACTGAATATCAACAATGAAGAAGACGATGGAGGCAGCACTGCATATACTTTCTACTTTGAGTGTGAATTTTGGGTCCCTTGCAATAAGTCCAAGTCAGGATTCTCACAGATCTCTTGCTCTGACTGTGTAATCCCTTGGAATTCGGATCAATTCGATTCGGAGAAACTCAAAGAAAAATGTGCTGAACTCGCCAAGGACAATAAGCAGTCCCTCACAAGATTGATCAATCTTTCATCAAATAGCAAGAAGAACCCTGGTGTTTGGACTTGGTACATCAAGTCACATTCTGATTTCCCGAAGACTTTGAAGGTTCGAAAGCAGTTAAGTCCAGACAAGGTCCAACAATGGGTTGAAGAGGGCGAAGCTGTGTTTCCCGCTCGGGAAGCTGGGATTAGCTACTTTGCACCTCACCCAAACAAGGTCAAAGCTCAAGCTGAAAAAGTGAGTCCGGCCTATCTCAAGCAGGTGGTCTCTTCATGTCTCATTTGTTTTTGAATTCCTTCAGGCTGCTCGCACCGAGCAAATTGTGGCTTTAGCTGAGCGCAAGCACAAGCTTCAGGTGAAAAAGGGAATTGGCAAGGATTTGTTTGACTCTGAAGAGGTGAGATTATTTGTCTACTAACCACTGTTTTTGTCAAACTCGACTGATGTATCTTTACATGATCTCAAACCCAAAGTCTGAAGGCGGAACAGACGATACGGAACAAACAGCTGGTGATCGGGAGAACAAGTTTGCAAGTGACCTTCTTGACCACCACAAGATGGACGGTCGCTACCACAAAAGGTGTCCGATTGTGACAGATCCAACCAATTCAACTCAATACTTCGTTTTGACTCTTGAGAAAGCCGAAGAGTGGGCTAAGCTACGAGTAAGTTGGATGCCTCTCTTTATTCCCTATGTAAGCTGACATTATGGTGTTTCATTTTCCAGCACCAAGATGAGGTTGACATAGATACTCCTCCGGTCCATTTCAAGTATGACCTCAGCAAGAAGGCTGAAAACAAAACTCCCGCTTCATCAACTGAAAATCTTGAAGCCAATACTTTCACCCCTGCCGCTATCACTCAACTTGTTGTTGGCATCGCAGGAGCCATTGGTGAAGCAGTACGATCACCTCAGAAGCAACCAGCTAGCGATGTCGAGCCACCTGCAACTCCATGTCCTTCTCGTAAACGAAAGAATACACCCGAATTGTTTCCTCATGTGTCATCTTCACCATTATCATATGATCCTGCCGCTGCAAACGGAACCGAAGGATTCCTTGAGTTCTGCACTTTACCAGATGATAGAAAAGACACCATTCGAAAGATTCTAAAAGATGCTGAAATCACCGATCATAGAATGATCACAGAAGAACACTTATCTCGAGCGGATCTAGCACAACATGGATTGTCCAAGGCTTCGATTACTATGCTCTACCTAGATTCTCAGAAGTATATCAGTAACAGGACCGGCGAACAAAGAGCCGCTCGCAAAGCAAGGCGAACTTCAATGTTTTAAATCCTTGCTCTACACTACTGTATAGATTTTGCCCCTCTCTAGTGAATAAAAGAAATAAAACCATCTCGTTTATTTAGAATCATGGTCCTCTGACCCTGCCTCACACCAGGTTTCTTGATCAAGCATCAAACACAGCTTGATCATGATTCTCCCTCTGACATTGCCATTAAGTGACTTTTGATGGTCTTGGGATCCAGCTAAATCTTTAGCTCAATCCTAAAATTTCTGTGCCCCCCAAAGACAATTAGAAGCAAATGATCAAGCTTCAAATTGAGCTTGGTCTCAATGACTTCATGACATCAAGTTTGTCTCTTGATTAGACATGATGTGTCTTTTGTTTGCCCCAGGATTGAGTTACAATTAGAAGGAGATGATCGAGCTTCAAATTGAGCTCGATCTCAATGACTTCAATACATAAGGTTTGTCTCTTGATTAGAGACGTTGCGACTTTCTTTTGCCCCAGGATCGAGTCGATTTTCTGGCTTGATCTCTCTTACATTGCACTCAAGATTAGACACGTTGCGACTTTCTTTTGCCCCAGGATCGAGTCGATTTTCTGGCTCGATCTCATCTTTCTTACATTGCACTCAACAAAACAAGGGTCAAGGCAATTTTAGCCCATTTGAACCGCTTGATCACAACTTTCTCGCAACTTGCGATAATCAAATGATGCTCTTAGCCCATTTCATTGCCTCAAGATCGAACTAAATTGTGTCTTATGTATATCGGGCTCAGCTGAATGACGGAACAGTTATTTTAAGATTTCATTCAACAGTGTGCTCCAGAAAACCATGTTCCACTAGTACACAAATTAAGAGCAAAACTAGATCTACTATTTAAATCAATTTGTTTTGTTTTGATAGTTTCTTGAAATGAATGATGTTTGAAATCAAAAGGGCTGATTAGATTGAAATTGAGGACTTGGGATCGATTCAATTTTTGATAGCTTCTTGAAATGAATGATGTTTAAATCAAAAGGGCTAATTAGATTGAAATTGAGGACTTGGGAATGATTAGGATCGATTCAATTCCTGATAGCTTCTTGACATGAATAATGTTTAAATCAAAAGGGCTAATTAGATTGAAATTGAGGACTTGGGAATGATTAGGATCGATTCAATTCTTGATAGCTTCTTGACATGAATAATGTTTAAATCAAAAGGGCTAATTAGATTGAAATTGAGGACTTGGGAATGATTAGGATCGATTCAATTCTTGATAGCTTCTTGACATGAATAATGTTTACATCAAAAGGGCTAATTAGATTGAAATTGAGGATTTGGGATCGAGTCAATTTTTGATAGTTTCTTGAAATGAATGGTGTTTGAAATCAAAAGGGCTGATTAGATTGGATTTGAGGACTTGAGATTGATTCAATTTGATTGTGAGATCAAGATGTGATCTGATGCTGATTTATTTGAAGTTTGTAAAGGTTTGTAAATCGTGTTGAACTGTAGTTGCACCAGAAAAGAAATTGGTCCATGAAAAGCTCGATCTTGATGATTTGAAAGGAATCATATTTCTTCCATTCTACGATCAATTGCTTCATCAAATGTGCGATAACCACAATGATGGTATAACTTAGGTAATAGTTCGGGTCCAAAGGTCCTATGAGCAGCCCTTCGTATCGGTCCAATTGGATTAGTCCTAGTAGCCAATACTTGTGATCTTCGAAGGTCAAATTTGAAGGCATTGAATCCGAGTTCAATTGGATTCAACTCGGGACAGTATGGTGGTAAGTAACAAAGAAGAATACCTAAAGTTGTAAAGGTCCCGCTTGAGTCAGTGGATTGAAAACAAGACACAGGAAGGATAATGAGATTAGACACACCTCTCTTACGACAGAGGTCAGAAATTGATCCACCACGATGGATCGAGGCATTGTCCAGCACTAAGACACTATTGTCCGCTGGGAATCGATTCATGCGAGGAAGCTGTACAATGAAATGAGGTCAGTGTGGAACAATGGGTATTGAAGTAAAGGTAAAATCACAAACTAAGCTGTATTTCAAAAATTTCTCGAATCGCTTTTGATTCACCGGCCCCTCAAGAACTGAAAGAGCCAGCAAGCCATCATAAGTGATGGCTGGAAGAAGGGAATACCGACCTTGATGCATCTTAGGCACCTTGCGAGTAGTGCGTATTCCAATCTTGCTTCGCTGTCGTTTTCGTAGCAGATCCCGTCCACAGACTGCGCTCTCGTCTGCAACTCGTGAGAAGGCAGAGGATTTCAATACAGAATATTTGAGATAGAAAGTGAAATAATACTGACCCGTAAACACTAAGAAATTGGACGGATAGCCCATCATATCGCGCATCCATTTCAACTTTGGCATCAAGGATTTCCGAGCATTACTGACACAGGCCTTCTTCAAGCTTATCATAAGACGGCTCATAAGTTCGAGATGAACGGTACTTATGGAAGGCATCTTCCCATGTGCATTGTAAAGCTTTTCTTGAATCTCGTCAAGGAAAAGTGCTGGCTGGTCAAGGACCAATTCTTCCATGAATTTGTGATCCGTGGCATTCAAGTGCTGGCGCCGACCACGGCGTTTGTAGGTGTTGGGATCGTGTATGACTGCACGAGTTAGGTTGTAGAGCTCAATCCATCGGCCAAAGGATCGGCGAGAAATACGCTTGCTGAGTCGCTGTCGGATTAAAGATCTGAAAGTCCTGAAGA
>NW_006768782.1:1423965-1427902 GCF_000204055.1 Melampsora larici-populina 98AG31
GTAGCAAACAGCAAGCACCTTGATATCAGCTGAATATTTACGGAACCCCATAGAAGACAACTATTGAAATTGATTGGTTGGTGGTAGCCTCTCTTGAAGGACCTGAATCAAATTGACCGGGATTGGAGGCGGGGCTGCACGTGCTAAACCTTGTCTGCTGATGTATGCCCACCGCAGTGACTGCGGTGAGATTCTGGGCTACATTCTTTTTTATTTTTTTTCAACCGGGGCTTCCTTTTTAGCAAAAGTAATACACAACATTTTTTTACGCTGACTAAAAAAAGACGAATTATGTGTAAAATTCAAGAATTAGGGGGTATTTTTGGAATTTTACACCAAGTCAACTTTACACCGACTCACATGGTGTAAAGTGCTTGGTGTAAAATTCTCCCACCCCCAAAAAAAAGACAGAACAAAAAAAATCAAAAAAATCAAAATGTTACTATACTATAACACACAAAAGAATGATGAAAAATGAAAAAAATGAAAGATAAATACAATTTACAAACAAACCAAACCAAACCATACCATACCAAACAGAGACACATCAACAGAGGAACACAAAACAGAGGGACACAAAACAAAAGACGATTTCTTTTTTTTCTAATCTAATCTAAAAAAAATGAAATAAATAATAATAAATTATACCAAAACCAAATTATATCAAAACCAAATTATATCAAAACCAAATTATATCAAAATCAAAAATCAAAACCCAAATCATCACCAAACTCAAAAAATCTTATAAAATTTCATTTCTTTCCTTTGCTTTCCATTTTCAATACCATTTCCCCATTTCCTTTTCCCCATTCCCTTTTTCTCTTTTGCTTTTCCTTTTCTCCTTTGCTTTTCCATTTTTTCAATTTTTCAATTTTTTTCATTCATTCATTCATCAAGTTCAATTTCCAACAAATCCACATCAAATTCCTTCACAATTTGCCATTTCTTTTGATTCCCATTCCCATCATTCCCATCTTCACCATTCTCATTCTCATTTTCTTCTTTCTGATCTTCATTTTCATCCATGATAATCTATTTCAACAAACCCACACATCAATTCAGAAACTCAACTTCAAACCTTCATAACCAAAACCAAGCACTTACATTCTTTTCAATCAATTTCATTCCCATCTCCACAACCTCATCCTCAATCTCCAATCGCTTCTCCAAGCCCATCTCCAACTTCATCCCCATTTCTCTTTCCATCTCCCTCTCCCTCTCCCTCTCGATCTCCAACTCAAGTTCCTATCCCAAAAAGAAAGAAAAACCCATCAATCCCCAACACTTCCTCCCAAAAAAATCACAGAAAACCCAAACTCACATCTCTCAAAAACCCTCCATCTTCTCCATCTTCTTCTTTGTTAGTCAAAACCAAATGAGTAACAGAAGAAGTAGTAGAAGGTGTAGAAACCGGATTACTCAATTTCATTTCCAACAACTTCAAATAAGATTCAGCTCTTTCAGCTCTTTCCAAAAAATGATGAATAGCTTTCTGAGTCTAAAAAAAAACAAAAAAAAACCAAAACCAAAAAAACCCATTAATTTTCCCACAAAACCAATCAACCAAAATCATAGGAAACATACCTCAATCTCTTCCAAAGATTTTTCAACTCCAACACACTCCAATCTCCACCTAGCAATTTCCAATTCCCTTTCGTTTCTAGACCTTTCAATTTCCATTTCTCTCAACTTAGCTCTCATACCCTTCAACCGATTCTTAAGTCTCTCAATCTCATGTTCTCCTTCTGATTCCATTCTAGGTGGTGGTATAAAAGACGAAGAAGGATTCGCTTGAACGCCTACTCCTGATGTTCTTCTTTTCGATTGAGTTTGTTTTTTATTTGACATGGAAGTGTAATACATTCCTCCATAAAAACTTGGGTTTAGATTAGGGGATCCATGACTGGTAGATCTGCTTCCGTTGGGGTACGGTTGGTATGGTGATGGTGATGTGAAGAATGTTGAAGGATATCCATTTCCTGAACTGTAAGCAGATGAGGAAGTAGATCCAATCAAACTTGGATGAAATCCATTCGGGCCATAATAATAGGGAGGTGGTCCTGCAAATGATGATCGAGATGGTAATGGATGTTGATAGAGCAGAGAAGATTGAGGTGTAGGTAATGGAGAAGGTGGTAGTGAAAGACCTGGATGAGGTGGTGAGATCAGATGAGAAAGATGAGCTGGTGTACAAGATGGTGGGGTAGGAGGAATCAGTGATGGTAATGGAAGACTGTGATGACTATGACTCCGATTAGGATTAGAGACAGATCGAGTGGCAGGATGATGATGAAGGTGATGGAATCCATGAGTAGGAGAATGATGTGAAGATTGAAAGAGATAGGAAGGTGTAGCTCCAGCTGCTTGTTCGGATGGTTCGACCGTAGAATCTTGAATCGGATATGAAATCGATTCAGATGATTGGGATCCAGTTGGTGGTAAGCTACTGGATGGCGAAAGAGGTAAGACGGACGAAAGAGCTGCAGGCGAATGGGTTAGTTGAGGATGAGTTACAAAAAGGTTAGAATGGTCTTGATCATCTGTTGTAACACTAGATTGTTCAATAGGATCAGTTAAATTAGATGCCCATTTGTCTTGGATCGTAGGTTGTAAATGTTGAGAGATCGGTAAGCCTAAACCGAATCGAGTGACATCTAGTGGAGCACTCTCATGAAAAGTATGAGTGGGTATGGTGGGACTAAAGGTAGGTGGAAGGTCTTGTTCGAGACTGTCTTCGTTGGTATTGATCACACTTGGATGCGTATTGGTACTATGAGTGCTTCGAGAACTTTCGCTACTACTGGCCGATGGATGACAGAGTTTGTTCCAAGAAGTGATGGTCGGATTGAGCACATCTTTCGCATTTCGATTGACTGTAGAACAAAATACCAAGATGAGCTATTCAATACAGGAAACTACTAGGGACAGATTACTCACCCTCAAGACCCAGTGAGAGTCGCTTGAGATGAATGTGAGAGGGTGATTCGAATTGAGGACTGATGATGGTTTGATCGCCATGGGTTGAATGAAGTGTAGGTTTAGAAGATTGTGATTGAGAATGGTGAGGATCAAGTCGGTTAGACGGATCGTTGGACTCAGATGAATGAAGTTGACATTGACAAAGATCAAGATGAGAAGAGGTGGTACTTGTAGAAAAGGTTCTAGTCGAAGTTGAACTGGTATGAGATTGATGACAGATTGAAGAAGATTCAGGTGAAGTCCAACAGAGTGATTTAGTTAATTCGAGTTGATGATTTAACAAGGTGGATTTATTGAGAAGAGGTGAAGGAGGAGTTGATAGTGAATGATGATGATGATGTTTGATGGATCGAGTTGAGTGATGAAAATGATTCAAGGATTGAGTTGGATTGGATGAATGTAATGGAACGCGTTGGAATGGTTGAGTAAGTTGATCAGATTGAAATGATTGATGAAGATGAGAATCTGATCGAGAGTTAAGAAAGTCAAGTGTTAGGTTGGGTTTCGATCGACGATTGGAAAGTGTCTTGAGATGTTCTTGATTTGAATCTTGATGAAACTCTGAAATGGTTTGAAGTGAGATGGTACGTGATCTAGGTAAAGAATCCTGATCGTCTGTTTGAGTTCCAATGGTGATTAAGATCGGTTTGGATGGTCCGCTAGTTGAAGTAGATTGATTCTTGTTTAGATTCAAAGTGGTGTTTGGATTCAACTTTTGTTTCTGTTTTCGTTTTCTCGAGTTGAATGAGATAGGGTAGCGTGTTGTTGATGTTGATGAATTGGATTGACTGATTGTTTTTGATTCTGATTCTGATTCTGATTTAGAATGGTATGAATTGATCCAAGTTTTGATTTGATTGAAATGTTTCAAGATGAATGAAGTGGTGGTTGTTTCGATCGTGTTTGATTGTTCCAGATGACAATGGTGATGATTGTCCTTGATTGATTGATGATGTGT
>NW_006768782.1:1430264-1431772 GCF_000204055.1 Melampsora larici-populina 98AG31
CATAGATTGAAAAAACGAACCTCTCCAGGCTTCTTTGTCAACAGCCATTGGTAAATTTCCATCTCCACCATCTTGTCATCTAAAGCAGATGCAGCCCGTGATGACATACCAGTCGCCGATAGAGCTAGCTTGCCATGCATGATCAAGTGCTCAGCGTGCTGGCGAATCTTTCGCGCTCGACTGGTACCTGTAGTGAACTTGGGCAATTTTGAGGGTGGTAAACGTCGGCAGGAAGACTGAGCAGTGATATACGAAGCAGAAACTGCGGGCGATTTTGTCCGACTAAGGGTAAGCTCAAGCCTTCGGGTGTTGAATTCACGAAGCTCATCAAGGATAAGGGATGGATAGCTAGACTTTGGGTTAGCCAAGCGTTTTTTGCTGTACATATCCGCGGCGGATTTCAGCGCCAGATTGAGCTGGTCGAACTGCTCATAAGCTTTCTCTTCCCAGTTCAAACGGGTGTCCGCCTTGACACGGTTTGACCGATAGTTCTCAACACGTTCATCGATCCAGGCATCAAGGTCTTGAGAAGGCAAATTGTCCAAGCCTGAGGCTGCTTTGGCGGTTGAACTGATGTCTACAGAAGGTTGATCTTCAAACCTTGACACAATTTGTGAGTCGAGTTCTTCAGAATCCGAGCCAGCCAGGTTGTCATCTGAATCAGTTTGATAGGTGGGAGCTGCTACATCACTTGTTGCAAGATTTGGGGTCGGTATTGGCGGAGGAGATTTCTGAGTACTAGAGATCCAATTAGACAACATGTTAATGTTGCCTCCAAGGGCCTTCTTTTGCTTTATAAACCGGTTATGCTTTGTCTGCTTAGGAACAGGTGCTGGGAGAAGTTTTTGACGTTTTGAACTTGGGTCTTTGACTGGTTTCCGATAACCCTTCGTGATCTGGCCGCTAGAATTCTTGCGCTTATAATTTTGAATGGTTGGGTACGCAATTTTTGAAGTGAAAATTGGCCATGGCCTTGAAACTACTGTCATGTCACATTCTGCCTCATCATCCGAGTCCAAGATGTTCTCAATGACTTGTCTGATGATCTTGTTTGATTCTTGGATGTTGTCTTGACCAGTATTAATGAAATTATTAGTTGAATTGATATCATCGTCATCTAATTTGGTGAGGTCTATGAAGTGACTGATTGCCTTGTCAGAGATAGATTGTTCAGGGGTTCTGGTAGGTGATGCCGGATCATTCAAAGAGTTGAGTGCCTGATGTGGACTGAGCTTCTTTTCCTGTTCTCTTTTTCTACGTTCACGTTGACTTTGTTTCCTTAGTGATACTACCATTTTTAAGAAGATAAATAAGATCTTTTAAACAATATGAAACAATTTTTTAAGAAATCTAGGTAGTAAAAAAAACCCAAGGCGTGATTCAATGATCACGGAATTTTGCTTGGAAATGGGACCGGGGCCAGCCTCGGGTACTCCGGGGCCACAGTCTTACAGGCTTTCAGTGGCAGGCACTGTATGTATTCGGGATACAAACTAGAAACCCGGATT
>NW_006768782.1:1439695-1444434 GCF_000204055.1 Melampsora larici-populina 98AG31
GTAATGGAGGTAAGACGGGAACGTTTTGAGAAGATGGTGGGTTTTCAGATAAAGTTTGTGAAGATTCGCCAGTATTAGTTATTTCAGGTGAAGTTTGTTTCTTGCGTTTTGTTATTTTTCTTCTACGTTTAGGTGGAGATCTCGGATTAGCAGCATAATCTCGGCTCCTCGTGTTCATTCAGGTTGATCGAGTCGAGAGCGCAGGCTCATAACCTATAGAGAACAGTAGAAACGGTAAAACGCATAAGTGAGAAATAACTTTGAATTCCACAATGATGTTTTAGATAATGTACCTATAGAGAACAGTAGAAACGGTAAAACGCATAAGTGAGAAATAACTTTGAATTCCACAATGATGTGGAATCTCAGATTGAGCAGAACTGGGTTTTGTTGACTTTGGCACGTGATGTCTGTGCCGCAGTCGTGCTCAAGATCATGTGATCACAACAAATCAGTCTCAATGAATTCAAAAAAGATGTTCTCTTCAATCATAGCTGTGTGACATGTGCAACCGACTGCGTACCTTCCAAAAAACCAGCAGTGATTTTCGCTCGCACATCATCACACATGACTCGAAAATCAAAATCGTCATTTGGTGATCCCCCCAAGTGCGTCATCAAAGCTCCACACGCATTTTTGAACATACTTCTGTGGTGCAAAAAACGTGCGCATTCTTCTAAACGACTAAGGTATGGCTTTCGGGTTTGAGAAGATGTAAACTTGATAGGTTATAGAACGTTTGGTTGCGTGTATTTTTTTGGTGATTGTTTTGAAGACATTGTAATAGCAATCCTTTTGCAAAGTACATAATTGTTGTTAAAAAAATATGTTTGGAATCATTTATGGTACCCAGAAATAAACTTCTTCCCCGTACCAAAAAGATTTTACAAGAGTTCTTTGGATAACACAGCGACTGCTAGAGATGCGTCCGACGCCGGACGAGCTCTATTACGTACACAACACTTCCGTGGCAGGTATGCCATCTTTGAGTGACCAGAATTGCCCACAGCTGGAGACTCAAGACTCATGAGTTTGCTAAAGAATAGTCCAACAAATTCTCAACAAACATGATCATCATGAATCAGTTGAATTACTTCTTTGAACCTTCCAAACACCACAAAGAAGTGAGTGACATGTGCAAACCAATCTCGCCAAGCTTGTCATGAAGAATTCCAAGCCAAATCACTTGAATTTCTCAGACAGGCCTCTAGTGTCAACCTTTTTGGTGACTGTAGTACTGTAGTGAAACTCCACAAGAGCTCAAAAGAAACATCTGCCTAGGACGAGTTACGTATCTATGACTTATCAAACCCAAAAAGACAAACCAAACCATAACAATCACGATGTAAGACCAAATAAACCCAATGACATTTCTTGGGGAAGATAGACAAGAATAGAAGTAGAAGCAGAGGATTGTTTTTGAGATAAAAACAAGACCAAGAGCTTGAGACCAAGTCCCAAGAGAAAAAGATAGAAGGTGTATGGGGGTATGTAGGCAAAACAGGATGGCAAAAAAGGCCTCAAGATTGCTTTTGGAAATGTGCTTTGTGATTCATGATTCAAGTGAGAGTAGTGAGACTTCATCCATTACCCATTACTTTCATTTGTTCAGTATAAGTGTCTTTGATGGATCACAAACATGAAGTGCTGTATTCACTGTAGATCTAAACTAGATGAATGGTTCTTACAATGTGAAATAAAGATCACCTCAAATCAAGAAAAGAAAACATCACCACAAATGCTGGTATACACAGGCAAGGCATAAGAATATCTTGATCAAGCAGTTGAACCAACGGCTTGGGTGGACCATCCAACAAGAAATTGGCTGATTCACTAAGATCTTAAAGGTTTGTCTCACCATAAGCTTAAGCTTAAGCTAAGGCCTTCTTCTAACAGGGCCACATCCACTTAAGCTTAGGGCCTATACACAAACTTTGGCCTGAGACCAGCAGGATTTTTGAGCAAGTCCTTTTATAAGGGCTCTAGATGTTGTAAAAGCTTGCAATAAATTCAGAATGACTTCTTATAGACCTTAATGTACATACACTTGTGCCACTGGTATCACCACTTTACTTGAGCAATTTGACAAATTTGAGATGTTGAGGTCTTGTACATCTGGGTCATACTCAGTGTGTGGATCTACATGTGTGCTGAACTGGTCAAACTCACTATACCAACTGTATTTGTGAGGAGTGCACTGTTGGGCATGCTGTTCATCAAGGATATGATAAGAAATCTAAAGTGTGGTCTTCATGTGGTACACTGTCAGTACTCAAGACCTTAAACCTAAGCTCCAAGAGCACTTCAAAGAAGTAATATTGTAAAATTACCCTGTGTCCGCATTGTAGATACTTTTTAAATTATTAAACATTACACCTTGCATCTAGTTTCAAAGATTCAGAAAAACATTACAAAAAATATATATAACAATGACAACTTGACAGTCTAGTTTCAAAGACCCATATGAATGACAAATCACAATACATATGAAATAATAATGTAAAAAAACCTTGGAAGGATGATACAATAAGAAAGCATAAAAAGAACTTATTAAGAATGATAAGAAGAAAACTCACAGGTCAAGGAAGATAGTATAGAAAAAATAATTACTAGACTATCAAAAGTTCACAAACCAAGAAGGACTTTGGGTAAGGAAAATATTAGGTAAGAAACTAATAAATAAATAAAATACTATTACCTACAAAAGATAGCACCAAAGAAAATATCAGATGACATGCTTCCTTAGATTTTGGAAAGTCTTAAGAAAACACCAGCCAGAGGACTCTCTTGGCCACAGACATAATTAAGCAACACCAGCAAAAATATTGCTGAAGTATCAAATTCACTATACGACTAGGTTTCAAGAAAGGTATAAAAACTATGACTTCTTTCCACCACAATGAAGGGGCATCACATTTTACTTCATCAAACTTTCAACATGGACCAAAGTCTGTCTTTCCTTTTGAGAATCCAGTTCTAAAACTTGATCTCTGTCTATATGTTCTATTTATTTATCTAGCAGCAATACCCAGATGATCTTTTATTTGTCTTGTTTTCAAAACCAAGATCCAGATGTCTTCTTAAAACTTAATACCATAAAACAAATGTAACCCGATTCCTCTTACATTCTTTTTGGAAATCCATCTTAGTTGTCATAACCTAGTCACTGAATCCCTTTCTATTCTTTAACTCCATAGGCAACTTGATTCTACAACCCAGTCAAATTACTTAAACCTGCTCTTTGCTTCTTTACCACTTATTTCAAATCCACCAGAATTTATCTAAATCTTGCTCTTAACAGTAAGTGCTTTTTACTTGGTCAATACCTTAAGTTCTTGCAACACATAGCAGTATGAAATCCCTGTATATTCTTCAAAAAATCAGGCTACTCTAAGCTCCCAGCTTTAAAGATAACACAGGTCTAGGAGTGACTCTCCCCTTGCTGTGATCCTACAGTAGGCCTGTGCTCCCTTCAAAAAGAATATTTTATTTTATTACAATCCTGTTGTGTTCTGTGAGCAAAAAAAAAGATGAGGGGGTCAAGTTTTTTTTTGGACACTCACAATTGTCTAATTAGAAGGAGAAACAAAAGTTTTCTTTGGTCTTAGAAAATTCATCAATGGGATGAAAAGTTTTAATAATTATAAGCTGGAGGGAAGATTTGCCTCACCCAAACTTTTTTCCCCTCACAAGCCCAAGCCTGCCTGTTTGTCATAAGTCACTTGCTTGAATTCTTGCAAGGAGTAAAGTGTGGGAATTTGTTGAGTATAAACCTAACCTGGGTTGAAATTTTGGCTGGGAGCTGTTAATAAATGACAACTTGATACACAAAGTTTACCACCAAAGAAGTAAGAGCATCCACTATGTTGAGGGTGTTTTATCGTAAATTTTGCGGTCCTGATTGCAAAATTTAATCATGCGTGTTGTAGCTAAGTTGTTAACCGCATGAAATCCACTATGGGATGATGTAACGTAGGATTTAACTACGATAATCTGTTCTTAGAACACTATACACGCTATGGCAAAGTCGAGACTCGAATTAAAGTATCTTACCACACCTCACCCAGCCTATGCTGATGACTACCTTGGTGACCAGAAAGAACCAAATTGATGCCTTCAGGTTTTGACAATCAGCAAAGAGCTTTCTCACCTCTTGTTTGATCTTGGTGACATCGATCGCGCGAGATGACTTCTTTTGAACAAAGATGCTTTTTTTAGCAAATCCGGAGTAAACAGCTACTATCAACAAGCTGAGGGTTCGAGGGAAGAGGGAAGGTTTTGAGTGAAGGTGGTGAGTGCAGAGCTGGATGGGAGATAGATCATTGGATGGCTGTTGACCGTTTGGATGCGCCAAAAGTTTACAATAAATCAAGTCGTAGGCTTTCGTAGATTTGAACAAGCGGACTGCAAGACTTGACGCGGTCGTACGGACCGCATGTCTAAAACAGGTCCATAGTGGACCTGTCTGGATTTTAGCGTTACGGTAACGCTAAATCGCGTTGTTAACGCACCCATAGTGGATGCTCTAACTGAGTGTACATCCCAAGTTTTTTTGGCAACTAGGTTAGGTTTGAACACAGCTAAATGTTGTATCTGCCTTCAAACATGTTGAAAAGTTGTCAACAGGATCCTCAGAGTAACCTGAGCATCAGCTGACTTCCACTGCATCCATCTGGAGCTGTCGGAAATAATCTATTCTCTATATTTCTCTCTTATTTTTCTTTTCTTTCTTCTTTTTT
>NW_006768782.1:1444895-1461524 GCF_000204055.1 Melampsora larici-populina 98AG31
AAGGTGAATGCAGGATTGATATGACTGTGGAATGGTGGGAAGGAGATAGTATCAAAATAACTTGTGTTGATCATCTTTACCTTTCAGATCGTATGAACTAGTCATACCATTATGTATGTAATTGAACTCAGAAATGTCAATTTTGTTCTTTGATTTGTTCGGAAACGTAAGGGCTTTGATCGCACATTGAAGGCGTTGGTTGTGATTGCTCTTGGCGGGGGTTCGCCTACCTGAGAAGGTGTTGTGTGAGTTAGGATATGGTCTGATTAGGTTTTTTGGATTTATAATGAAAGAGAAGTATTTTAGATTGAGCTGATGAAGAGTGCAATCTTTGGAATATGTAGGGTGATCAGATGAGATTGAAATGAAATTGATAATTTGAGTTTGAGCTTGAGATGAAGAAGAAGAGTTGAAGGAAGTTCTATGTGAATGTGGTGGTTTGACTTAAATTGATTTCTAGTTTCTAACTCTCATCGATTCACTCTTCATTTTCTCTTTACAATTTTACTCACGATCATCGAATTCATTCATCCGATTAACAAAAATTCACATTCACATCTTCAGAACAATCAAGTCATCATGGTTTCCAAAACTAATCAAATCAGACATCCTTTACCACCACGTCCAATCTCTCATCATCATCATCATCAAAACAAAGAAAACCAACCTATCAAACCATCCAAGAAACCTAATTTAATATCATCTCAATCCATGAACCAACCAACTTCACCATCAAAAGAACATCGTCCATCATTCAAATTACCCAACAAACCTACCTTTCATTCAAAACCCATCAATCAACCATCCATTCAAGATGACCAAACCCACACCAATCCATCCATCAAATCTAATCATCAAAGGACTACCAAACCGATCCATACAAGAACAGACTCAATCAGATCGTCAAGTTCAACATCAACTCTCTTATCATCTACAACAAGAGAAGACGCTATGATCCGTCGAAACTTGATGTCTCCAACCGAAACCAATCAACAAGAAAGAGTCTTAGCCATTGTGAAAGTCAAACAAGCTGTGCTTGAAGCTAAAGCAAGAAAGCTTCCAAAACTGGCTCATCGAAGTTCGAATGTCTATACGCCTAAACCTTTATTGTTGCCTTATAAATTAGCTAGATCTGCTTCGGTGAATTTAAATCATTCCAAACGGATCAGTTTAAGATCTAATTTATTAAACGATCAAATCAGTTCTCCTTCTAATCTAACTGTAAGTTTTCAAAATCACGCATAAATAAAAGGTTTCAAATGAAGAGGAAACTGATTGTCTTTTTTTCGGGGGATGGTAGGGAGAAAGACCTACTCATAGACGTCAATTGAATTCCGAATCAATCATCTTTAATCATCGAAGAATGTTCACTGAATCGATGATGACTACTACAAACACTTCGCTTTCTTCACCTGACCAAACTCTACCACCAAGGATTTATTCTCCTAGATCTGGTTCTGGTCATCGAAACCATCAACTTAGTCCTGATCATAGAAGATCTCAATACGATTCATTTTATCAGGTAAGCTTTTTTGGATTTCGGTTTGTAGAAACACTTGAAGTAGGTTGCTTGAAATCTGAGTTTTGGTTTGGGTTTGGGGTTTTTTAGTTGATCGGACCTGAGTCTGAATCTCTTGGTACAAGTTTTACACATGATCATAGGTTTCGTGCTCATTCTACAGTTCAGTGACAATTCCTTTTCCTTGATTACGATTGATCTGTTGACTAATCTGTTTCTTTTTGGTTGATCATTTAGGATCGTCGACGCGATTCAACCAATTCAGTGGTAAGTTGTCCATCTTCTGAAGCTTTTCTTACTGTTCAACCACACGAATTGAATTTTGGATGATGTGTTCCTTTTTTGGGAGTAGTTGTTGTCACCTGTTACGATTGGTTCATCATCAACTTCCTGGAACACACAAACCGATCTAGACCCCGTCCAACTTCCAAAACCTATCCATAGCGCACTAGGAATAACCACCGAAGACGCAGTAAGTGTCTCAATTTCCTTCCAAAAAGCTTCTCGAACCAAACCATTTAATCCTTTTTTCTTGTTTAGATTGGAAATCGAGATTTGTCTAAAGAAACTAAGCTGAAGAAACTAAGGTCCTGTAAATCAGATGGATCAATCTGTTTAAAACCTTCAAAGGTTTCATTGATTTCTTTAAACAATCAACCTATCTTATCACAAAGAAACCTTTCCTATTCTCATTCTCTTTCCCAGAATTTAAGTGATCTAAGCACTGGAAAGGATGGGAAGGATGGAAATGGGAAGGATGGAAAGGGGAAGGTGACGGCTATTGGGAAATTGAAATCGATCTTGGAAGAGAATGAAGATGAAGTAGAATTCGATTTGGAAAAAGAAATTGTAGATCGGTTGTTAAAGTTTAAAAGGTTGGTTTGGAATTAAACAACAACAACATGGATTTTGAACACGTTCATGGGAAGGTTTGGTGGTTTTTTCGTTGGATCGGTTTTGGATCTCTTTAAAATTCATTCTTTTTTTTCGAAATCGTTTTTTTTTTCTTCTTCTTTTTCTTCTTTTTCTGGAAGGGATTAGTGATGACTTTTTTTTTTGGATGTGAAAACTTGATCTCTTTGTAGTTTATCATTTACTTTTTTTTATATGGACTTCTTTTAAAATGTTGTACGATTTTAAAACTAGAGAAAAACACACACATACTCATACTCAAAAATCTTTTTTTAATTTATTTAATTTTCTTTAATTATTAAAAATTTACTAATCATTCTTTTGAACTTTTTACTTTTTTTCTTTTTTGATTACTTTACTACTTTTCTACTACTTATTCATACTTGATAAGTTGGATTATTAGTATATCATTTGTTGGTTTTTTGATTATTTATATTCTAAAAACCAACTAGATATCAAACTCATTCATTCATTCTGTTTTTTTTTTCTTTGGATATCTGTTTTTTTTCATCCTTGATCTGTTTTTCTCTTAATTTCTCTTTTAATTCAATTCTCCTTAATCCAATTCACTTCGACCTTTCAAATCCTAAACCATTTTGTTTCCATTCATAACGACCATCCTTCTAAAGCTTCTCTTCTCTTTACATCCTAATCATTTTTTTTATCATCATTTTTTATTTGTCTTACTACTGTTGTTGTGATAAAAAAAAATCGCATTCTTAATGAAACTAACTAAAAAAAACTAATATTAATTATTAAATTAACTGGGTTCTTTTATGGGATGTGTCTTGGCTCACTGTAACTGCTCATGTTGAGGCAACCAACCAGAACAAGAGACTCTAGTATACAACAAACATGAAGGAAACAGCCGTGAGGCGGAGACTGGGAATCCCAAACAAACAGCCAATAAAGACAAACAAACAACGGCTAGAAGAAAAAATGAACAAAACACATACTGGACATCTAAGACACGAAAGGAGAAACCAAGGCTAACAAAAAAGAAAAAACATAAACGAAACAGCACTAGGGGAACCTGAAACTATCGTGAGCAAGAGACAGAAAACCCAGACTTGATACGGGAGAAAGAAAAAGAGACGGATAAGAAACCGGACCTGCATTTTTTTTTTTTTTTCAATTTTTAATCTGGAAGGAAAATAGCTGGTGTGGGCGGGCGGGAACCTCGAAGACATCAGGGGGTGTGGCTAACTCTAGGTGAGTCGAATCGAACACCGTGCCATTGGTCGCATGAGAGGGTGGTGACTGACGAAGCTGTGGAGAGGAGGGAAACCTACGCCGAGACAGAAAGGTCGACAGTACCAGGGGGCTCGAGATCTATCTTACGGCAGGAGGTAGACACTAGGGGTTGGGCGAAAAACCTGTTCTACAGGTTTTGCCCCATGGAGAAGTAACCCAAAAAGAGTTGAAGATGACTGGACCCAGGTTTCACAGAAACTGCATTCCCCCAAATTGAACCTCCCGTTGGTTCTGATCCTGCCAATTAATTGGACATTACTGATCTGATGTTATTTTTTGATAAGCTTTTGCACCTTTCACAGATCTGTAAAAGGTGCAAAAAGGGCGTTTGCGAGGCTTGAGGCGCCGCAAATTACTTTACCTGTAAGAGCTTTTGAACGGTCAAAGCATGGACGTGATCACGCAACCAAGCATACCGGTCAACAATTCTGCAAAGCAAAAAGTTGGATAAAAATTGTTGTTGGTTTTGTGTGGCTTTGATATTGATTTCGAGCCATCTTGCAAACGTTCCCAAAAATTTGAACAGCGATTGAATGGGGTTTGGAAACCTGTTGGTCGGTTTTTCGCCCAATCCCTACTGTCTGACCGTCTACTCGTCGTAGATGACAGATGAGCGTCAGTACACGATCCTTGCTACATGCGACTGCTGATCTTTCCAGCTGATCCACTATACACATCCAAACTTAACAAAGTCCCTCGCCAAAGGCGGCGAGGGACTTTGTTAAGTTTGATACACATCCCACTTGTTTAATCGAACATCAAACACAATTGAATGGTTTAATGGTTTATGTATGAGTTTGAAAGGGAAAAGGAGTGGGGATTGATCTAGGTTTGGTTATATATTGACTTGTTTTGAAGTATGGAATGGTATGGGAGACTTGGTCTGTAGTTCTGAAGTTGTAAGAAGAGTGGTGAATAGGTAGGGTATCATTAAGGTTTAAAGCCTTTAATATTGGAAACGACTCGGGCCACACTCATCTTTGCTACGGCCACACTTCACGTGACTTGGCTACACATACATACAAGTATTCCGTATTAGAATTTTAGTATTAACCACACTACATGTAACTGTGCATATTTTTTTCTTTGATAATCAAAGGATTGGGAAACGAGCGGGAAGAGTGAGGTGGAAAAGGGATGATTTAAATGTAATCGTTGAACAGTCATGTTTGATCAGGTTTGATCATGATCGCTCAATGCATTGTATATCGAGTTGGTTACAATGAATTGTTTCCGTGATGCGAGACAGTAGGTAACAAGAGACCTTGAGGAAGGTTATTGGAAAGTCAATTTGAGTTGGATGGTATGGGAGTGAGGCAGGGAATCAAACGCTTAGTCAAGACCACCAATTAGTTTGCTGAGTTTTTCACATCACCCAAGGATTTCTCAGGAATAGAAGACTTTAAAGATTTAGACTGGATCAAAGTGATCATATGATTGTTTTTAATTGCACATGTTCACGGAGGCCTCTTTGAGGGCGCGGCGAACGCGCTTGTGAGGGGCTTTGTTAAGCTTACATAGTGAAACACAAGTTCATATCTTGAGTAAGTAGTTGGTAAACAGTAAAAATCAAGCTTGGGGTCGATTTGCAGACTCCTGCAATTTAAGTCAATGGCGATTGTGAGCATAATCCAGCATTATTACGCTGATGAACTTCCGGATTAGATTCTTCAAGAGTTTGTAATTGTTATTCAAGCATTTCAGCTTCTATGAAATAATCATGTCAAGCGTTCACCGTATGTCCAATTAATGTTTTAGAGATGGTGGTGGTGGTAATGGCTGTGTTGGTTCTCCCTGAATCATTGATCTGGAATGTGAATTTGAAGGCTAGTAAATACATGTATGTAGTATGTGTAGCCAAGTCACGTGAAGTGTGGCCGTAGCAAAGATGAGTGTGGCCCGAGTCGTTTCCTTTAATATTCTTTAGCTGAAAAGTTCAAAGTTAAACTTATATTCATTCCCATGGGCCATGATACATTCAAGTGTCTCTAGGACTCAAGGCTTCAAATTCATTAAGTAGCAAAAAATTTTGTAACACAGTCTCAAGACTTTTGGTTTAGAATGTATTGTGATCAGCGGGGTTGGAAAACTTAAACTTGATGAGTTGAGATGAGATGAGATGAATTCTGGAAGATTTTTGGGTGTATTGTATGTAGATAAATATTGGCTTGCAGATCAGTTCAACTTCCATGATCTTGGTATTGGGATCACTTTGGAACCATGAAATGGAAGAAGGATTTCTTGTGTCTTTGAGAATGATATGGTTTTGTTTCTATGAAGATGGTTTAGGGCCCGTTCGGTAGGATTTTCAATATACTGTTACCAAAAAACGGTATATTGATCTGCCCCTATATCAAGGGGCAGATTGAAATACCGTTTATTCGGTTATCCAATTTACCGAACACTCGACCAAAAAGGTCAACAAAAGATCAAAATGATTGTTGTTGACCTTTTGACCGCCGTTTGAGTGTTCGGTAACGCTCATTTGAAATTGAACATCGAATGAGACTTGAACACCATTCGATGGTTTTTGAGAACGATTGATTCATTCTCAAATCCATCCATCGTGGTCATCAACCACCCATTTTGATCAACACTTTGAAATTGATCAAGCCTGTTTAAAAACCATTCAACCTCGTTGTCAACCGTCTGTTTTGTTCAAAATTTATTGTAATTCAATCAATTGTACATAAAAATGAAACTTGAAAATGGATCGATCGATTCATTTTCAAAATCATCCAATCTTGTCAACAGCCATCGAATGTTTTTAAAAATCAATTCGTATTTCAACTCTCATCGGATTGTTGTTTTACACATGTGTTATTGAACAATAACTTCCAATTGAAGTTGTTTTAAATCTTTCATTTTTGTTTGTTCAATGAAAGCAAACAAAGACAAAGACAGAAGTTGATAACAAAGACGAAAGATCAGAACAAAGACAGAAGTGGATGTTGAAGCGAAAGAAGAATTATAACGTGGTGATTGATAAGAAAAGAAGCGATGAAGAGTTGAGAGGATGAGTGGTGATTAAAAGGTTGAAGTCAAAGGACGGTTGAAAGGGTGAAGTCGAAGAAAAGATGATTGTGTATGGTGAAGGAGGGAGGGTGGTGACAAAAGGAGAGGGTGATCGAAAAGGAAGGGTGAAGGAGAGAGTTGAAGAGAGGGGTATGGAAAAGGGAGAGGCTGTGAGAGGGGCAAAAAGTCTTTTTCAGTCTGATATACGGCCAAAAGGCTGTATATTCAAATCGACCAGTATATCGTGTTATACAATTTAGATTTTTGTCGAAATAAATTTACCGAACACCGGCAGTTTTTTGAAAATTCAATATACGTATATGCCGATATACTGTATATTGGTTTGGTGTAGTATATCACGATATATGTATATCGAATTGTACCGAACGGGCCCTTACTTTAGATTGGTAAGTTTGGTCTTGTAGTGCAGTGCTACAAGAAACACAAAGGTTGTTTGGACTTGGAGGACTCTTTGTGATCAGATAGATCAGGATATCTGTAGGATCGTATATGGTATTTTTGGCTAGAATATGTAATGCTTCAAGTTCCAGTTATGGGTGGTAAGACTTTCTTGGTGGTCATGGAACCTTAAGGCTTCATGAGGTGATCTCAACATCATCATAAGGCTCCAGATGACAGATTTCAGACATGTGAGATGCTCCTTAAACATACACAAAGACTAGGTTCAAAATAAGACCCCAAAGATCTCTTTTTACAAAGGTCAATTGTGAGAAACCTAAATTGTTACTCATCCAGATGAGCCAATACCCAAGCATCTCTGTATGTACATGATGGATCTCAATTTACCTATCCTGCTGTACATATGTAGTGTGGGTACACTGCTATGGCTCAGGTGTGTAGTGATCAATGCTTTATGACCAATTATACTTCCAAGCATTTTCCCATGCTCAATTGAAGGGAAGCTCTTTGATGTTTGTAGTATTATGAGAGTGGAATATCTCTATACTGGACACAACACCTGAAGCACTCCGCTTCAATCCGCTTTTTTCTTTTTTCTTTGTAACAGGGCGCAATCCTGCTACATCTGACACCCGCTTTTGCCCCGCTTACGAGACACACCCGCCCCACTTGCGCCCCGTCACATACGACCTTGGGTTTTCAGAGCGGAGCAGATTGTTCTATAGTTTGATTTCATGCAAACACAAGAATAAGTATATGCAATGAGCATGGAGAAGCCAAACAATATATGAAAGAACTAACATTCAGGAGGAAATCAGCATACACAATCACATTGGACCTCAATCATTCATGTGAATAGAATATTGACCACTATTCAAAGAGGCGTGTTTTGATATTTGTGTCTTGACAGCTTTCAGGATCTTTCAGGTTGGCTTGGTGGGTCAATCATGCCAAAATTGAAAGCACAGCAAGACTTGCAATTGCCCCGCTAAAAACACGCTCCGCTCTATGAAATCAGAGAAGCCGGTAGCGCAGGCGGAGCGCTTAGACCCGCTTTTTGGCTAGGACCGTAGCGCAGGCGGAGCGAGCCGCTTTGCTTCCGCCCCGCTTTTGCTTTTTGTGGCGGGACGCTTCAGGTATTGCTGGACACAAGATACAATATATATATACAGCCGGTCCTTTAAACCTTGGACAGTTGATTTTGTTTTCTTACTTTTTGTATGTTCGTTTTTTGCTTTTGTAAATCTGAAAAATGCTTGAAAATCACTTTAAAGCACTGATTTTTTTGACGAATCATCCATGAGCATCTGATTTTATTTCTGTCCAAAAAAATATTTTTTTTATAATACACAATCTGTGAAAAAAAATATGAATCATTTGTGTAAGGTTGTGTAACTTTCAGGCACATTTGCTGGGAGGCCTGTCACGTACATGAGATCTTCAATGATGTGAACTACGTATGTAGTCCTATTGTTTGTTGTTCCCACCTTTGACCAGCTTTAACCTCACAATCACCGCGCTAAAATGTCCAACAAGGGCAAACACAAAGAAAATACTGTATCTTCTGATGAGTTTGCTGAAGAAGCTGCTTCTACCGACTTTGAATCCAAAGTCAAAGACGAATACGACTCCAATGTTGTTATCAAATCTTCTCAAAAACCGTATCTATCACAATCCACTTTTCTAAATGTCCATTCTTTGTGGCCTGAAATCCCCAAGGAGGTTGACAACAGGTCAGTGTTCTATTGTCCATACTCTAGTGACAGCATCTAAAAACTGACCAATGATTACTTTGTTAAAAGTTTCACTGCTGAGCATACCAACCCTGCTCTCAAAGCCAAACCAGCCATTGGTGGTTCTCAGAGGTGAGTGTTGTAATCACTTTTGATATCCGTTGACCATTGTTTTTTGATGAATCTGACATGTATTTAAGCAGCGGATCAACATTGATACATCGAGACTTTGGGGTACCTGCTCAAGGATCCCAGGTATTGAGCCCGCCACAAAAATATCAAGCACCTCAACGTAGAATTCGGGCGATTCCAGCTCGTCAAGCACATTTCAAATTCAAGCCAGCTTTACCAGCTATTGATTTCAAGCCGGCTTTACCAGATGTCCAACATAGCGAGATACTTCATGATCACCAAGACCAATCTGAATCTTCAAGTTTCAAAAAAGGAAAGAAATCAAAAGAAGGAAAGAAATTGAAAGAAGAAAAGAAATTGAAAAAAGAAAAGAAATGGAAAAAAGAAAAGAAGAAAAAAGAGAAGACAGCAAAGCGTAAATCGCCCGAACGAAGTGGATTGGGTAAGCGTCAGAAACATGAAGTATCTGAAGGGCCAAAGGTAAGTCTCCTGGACCTCATATTCATGTAGTGGTCAGGCTTGAACTAACCAGCGGTTTCACCGCTTGGCACAGAGTCCACTTCAAACTGAATGGCCCATGATCCCGGCCCCAGGGCTTGGTTCATCCACTCCGCCAGACGATCTTGAGCCACACCAAAATCTCAGGGTCAAGGCAAACTACAAATCGATTGCCGAGCCTGTTACAAGCAAAGAACTTGAAGAACTTGAAGAGTCGATAATAAGAGAAGTTTGTATTTGGTTTGGGTATGAGGTCTGGCAGGAAAGAGAACAAAAAGAGAAGAGGGCGCCTTCAACATCAAAGCATGTTCAAAATGAACTGATGTATAAGAAGGTCACCAGCACACCTAAAGGTGTCAAGTATTCCCATTCATTTCTAATCGATCCTTTCAACACCAGTCCAGAAGAGTTCAAAACTCGGGGAATGATTGAGGTCAACCGATACGTCCAGGATCTGTCACTCTACCTAACCGATCCCGACCCACCCGAAGAACTGTCCTAGATTGCAACTGAACAAACACCAACACAAGCTGGACCTTTTTACAATATTGATGAGGAAGATGAATGGAGTACTTTTATTCAAATTATTCAAGATCTTGGACCAACTCACTTTCTCAATCTTTACTTGAAGATGGCAGACCCTTCACATATACGACAAGCCCGACAGGAGATCAAATCTCAAGAAGCTTCTATGAGAGCCTACAAGATACAAAAGATAAACAAATCAGCAAACCAATCTAGAGATGAAATTGAACTCCAAGTCCCTGGTTCAGCAAACGAGCACTCTTCCCTTGTAGAAAAGATCTTAACCTATTACCGAAAAGGTGATAATTCCATCTGCTATGATCCAGACAATAGCAAAAATTATTTCCGAGTCATCAGTTCCAGGGCAAGAACATGGGCTGACATCATAGCGAGTCACTTGCTTTACATGTCATTCGATCATGGATCAAATCAGGAAACTGATGTATTTGCTTTCCCCAGATTCAAGACCAGTGATCTGGTCAGTTCGATGTCACACTGAAAAGTCCACCAAAAACAATTGACTTTTGATTCCATCCTAATGGCATCTCACCATTGGATAGGGTCAGGATGGTGAAAGAACAAGACTTGCTAGTACAACCAAATCCTCCAATTGTAGTTGCACCTATAGCTGCAGCTGCAGCTTGTATTCCAGCTCCGACAACCTTACAGTTAGAACCTAGTTTGATTTCAGACATGGATGAGCGTCTCTTTATGAGCTCTTACTGCGGAACATTCAAAGATTCCTTATCCTTTGCACGCATCAAGCCTAACGATGTAGAAACTCGAAACAAGCTGGAGATTATGGCTTTGGATCATTGGACCGATCTCCGAGAAAATGAAGAAGAAGGATTTGGCTTAGATGCTTTAAATACACAAGGATTCTTACCTGCAACTGCCAGAAAACTGATCTCAGGAGCTCAGAGATTTGGGATTCGAGTGAGAGAATCAATTCAACGAGGTTTCTTCCAACCCATCCAGATTTGATCGAAGTTAACCAAGTTAAATCCCCTTCTTTCAAATCCTGCTCTCAGGAATCTCAGCAAAGGTGGCCAGATCTTGTGATCTCTTCTCGTGACATCCTGTACACCTCATTTAAATATTTTACTCTGTTGTTATGTACTCTCATAATCAATGATTATGTCCAATATGTATTGTCCTTTGCAATATAAAATTGTGTTTGTTTTGTACTCAATGACTTGAATTGATTCAAACGTGAATTTTTGATTTTTATTTTGAGAGAAATACTAGAGAAATCTTTTCAGGCCACAGTAGACTCACAACTTGGTTTAGTACTAAGAAAAAAATTGAAGTTAGAAAAATCATAGACCTTTTTTTCAAACTTAGTGATAAGAAAAACAATAAAAGATGAAAAAATCGTAGTTAAGTTTTTTAAAAGCTATTCTCTGTCTGATTAGAAGTATTACATATTTGATACACAAGCTCAGATAGCTACAAATAAACTGAGCCCTCATATAGGCTCTTAATCAACTTTGGTGTGATCACATCTTCAGTGGTCATGTAAACAATCTCTTCTTCTTCTTCAGACGTAAAACACAAACGACTCTTGACCACTGAAAAAACTTTCTCAATAGGATTAAAATCTGGGCTGTAAGGCGCAAGGTATAACAATCGCACACCAAACCGTTCACAAAGATTGTCGATTTCCCCGCCATGATGGACCGGAGCGTTATTGAGTACTAGACAGGAATTGACTTTGGGCCATGGGTTCATCATTGGTAGCAAGTGATGTGTGATGAAGGACAATATGTATGGAAATCAGTTAGTGTCCAAGATTGAGAAAAAAGAAAGATGACTTTTTGTGATATACTTACCAGATATTCTTCGAGGTATGTTTCAAAGTCTAATTGCTTGAAAGATCCCTCTTTGACTTGAAGAGAAAGCAAACCATCTAGAGAAATAGCTGGCAGGACAGTGAATCCTTTAGAGTTGGTAGGTCTTCGGAGCCGCTCAGTCCGTTGACCCCGATTAGCTCGAGCATACTTACGGTAGAGCCTTTGTTTGGCTATGGCACTTTTGTCTATCGAAAATCAGAGTATCATCAGCTTTATGGAATGAGAGTGAGATGGAAAAAGAAAAAACTCACCAAGGAACACAAGACAATCTGGATTTATTCCACCAACTTCATAAAGATATTCACCTCGATGTATCAGTGATTGATTTGGATGTACCGTTTTTGCAACTTTACAAGCAAGGACCAGCTGGTCTCGAATCTCGATCGCAAGAGTCAAAATTGAGATTGGAGTTTTGGTTTGAGCTTGAAGACGCTCAGCAATCTCATCAAGATATAAAGTCGGGTCGTCTTCGAGCATCTCTTTGATGAATGCTCGTTGCCCCGCTGAAAGAATAGTTGGAGCCCCTCGGGTTTTGTAGAACTGAGGATTGGCAAGTACAGAGTTTGTGGTGAGGTAAAGATGTGTCCATCTACTCAAAGATTGACGCGAGATTTTGATATCAAGCCGGTCATTGATCAAGTTGAGATCTTCTCCTCGAAGCTTGAGGCGTACGGCAATAACTTTGATGTCGGCCAAGTACTTGACAAACACCATCAGAAAGATGAAGGAAGAGTTCAAAGGGACGAAAGATGATTGAATGTGAAGATATGGTATCAATCCATTTGGTAGCTGGGTGTACGTCACCAATTGTTGACAGGTACTGTACCTGTCTTTCACAGCTGTGACTGCTATAGTGATATCAACACCCAAACCCCGCCGCGGAAAACTGGGGCAGCGGTGCGGCAGCGCGGGGATCCCGCCGCACCCTCAGTCTACTGAAGGTTCACTGGGATAAAATCACGCCGGGGCCCAGTTTTTACTGGGGTCCAACCCGCCGCTGCCCCATTGGCAGTACCCCAGGGGAAACCCAGGGGCCCAGTTTGTCCTCATATGAACAGTAAGTAGCCCAAACTAATTTCTCCTTTAAACCTCTTTCCATTTAATCAAACTTAATCCATCTCTTAAAGGCAACATAACCACATCAACTTCAGAACGATCCAAAATCTCTTGATTCAAATCACTTAAAATTTGGCTTTTGTTAGAATCTTCACTGACATCTAATTTTAATGAATCATTTAGTAAATTTGATTGAGATAGTGAACATGCAGTGGCTTTATAGATTGTATCATCAATTAATAAAATACCATTTTTGGATAATAATTTATGAATTATGATTTGATTCAAGTATTTTGAATATGAAGTTTTATCTGCATCAATTAACATCTTTAACAAAGTAAAGAAAAGTCCAACAAAAAATTAAATCAGTTGAAAGACACAACATGATTATCGATTTCATAGAAAGGAGTTTATTCTAGCTTGCCATATCAGAGGGTTCTTTACCATCAAGTTTCATTTTCTCCAAGCTATCAAAAGCAGATCCAATCCTAATTTCAATCTTCGCTTTCAGCTTGAGATTTGTATTTTAAGCTAATGACTTTTTCAGTTCCTTTAGTTAATGAGACTATTGAAGTCATTGTACCTGTAAACATACCGATTTCTAAAATCCTTTTAGGTTTGATTACATCATATAAGAATTTGATTAATCCAAGCTTGTATGAATTTGATAACATTTCTGACATTCATTTGATTTTGGTTTGTTGAGTTTCAACAAGTTGAGTCCAATCAGTTTCATTTGCTTCGGAAATCATTTCTTTGAAAACTTTGATGGATTCTGAGTCAAGATTTGGTAACTTTGTACTGAACAGATAAAGGTTTTGAAACAAACGAGGATTTTGAGATAGAAAGAGATTTAGTTTGTTTATTGGAAGATGAAATGAAAGGAATCAAAAGAAGTTTTACTTACCACTTTTCTACATATGGTTCTAATCCATTGATAACATATTTAGCATTGTTTGAAAAAAATGTAATTGTAGATCAGATGATTACAGTTGTACATTGCTTGCGAGCTAGATGTTTTTTGGCGTTAATTTCATTTTTCAAAGTCAGTGAAAAAACCCCAGTCTGTGGCGCGCTGTGATTGTCTGAAGCGCGCCGCAGTCCCCTTGAGATTTTTTCTCACTGCGGCAGCGCTGCGGTGAGGCTCCCTTGAAACTGGGGTTTATTGCACCGCTGCCTCTGTGGACCCAAAATCCGCCGTGCTGCGGCGGGGTTTGGGTGTTTGTGATATGTATTTTTTTATGAAGAGCTGTATTGAAGCTCCACATTTGGTGAAATGCGGAGCTTAAAATTTCACTACATGTGTACATATAAAATATCCATTTTTCTTTGATAGTCGCAGTGTACTATGAGATAAGAGCTGTGGAACAAAAAATCAGTGCTAAAAGTGATTTCGAAGCATTTTTGTAAAAGCAAATACAAAAACACAACAGGACAAAAACCAAAGACAACCGTTCAAGCTTTCTAGGAACAGCTGTAATATGTTTGGGCAAAAAAATCCACATGGGTTTGGCTGGGTCAAGAAAAATGAGGAAAATCTATTCAAAATTTTTGGCTCCAGGTTTCAGAACATAAGGGCCCGTTCGGTAGGAATTCCAATATACTGTTACCAAAAAACGGTATATTGATCTGCCCCTATATCAAGGGGCAGATTGAAATGCCGTTTTTTCGCTTATGAGATGAGATAAAATTTGCCGAACACTCGACCAAAAACGTCAATATAAGATCAAGATGAGCGTCATTGACCTTGTGATCATTGTCCGAGTGTTCGACAAAACCGTTCGATGAAATTGTATATTGAGATAGATTGAAATGAAACTTGGCCATCATTCAATGGATTTTGAGAACAATCGAATCATTCTTGAATCCGTCCATTGTGGTCCTCAACCACCCATCTTTACATATCATCGAACCTTTTGATACACCACTCATCTTATCAAACTTTCTTATAAACCATTCATTGTGTGGTTTGACCCAAACTTTTGAATTCAATCAAATAAAACCCACTTGGCGTGGTCATCAACCACCTAAAGGGTTCATTTAACATTGTTTCTTTCAAATCACATAATTTGATACAACATGGAGCAACATTCTCGAGTGCATGCTATCAGAGCTGAAAACCGTGCTAAACATAGAAAAATTGTTAAACTCCAATTTTTAAAACAACTCCTTGCAGTTCAACAAAATCAATTTCGAGTTTTTTCTTCCTTTAGCACTAGTGTACAGGCCTGTATGTCACAAAGAAAAGAAGCACGAAGTTTTAAAATGGTGAAGTCAAAGATCGGTTGAAGGAAGGAGGGTGTATGGGGATCAAAAGGAAGGGTGATCGAAAAGGAAGGGGGAAGGAGAGAGATGGAGAGAGGGGTATGGAAAAGGGAGAGGGGCAAAAAGCCTTTTTCAGTCTGATATACGGCCAAAAGGCCGTATATTCAAATCGACCAGTATATTGTGTTATACAATTTGGATTTTGGTCCAAATAGATTGTCCGAACACCCCAGGTTTTTTCAAAATCCGATATACGTATGTCGTGATATACAGTATATTGGTTTGGTGTAGTATATCACGATATACGTATATCGAATCGTACCGAACGGGCCCTAAACTTTTTTGTAAACAAAAAATTTTGACTCCAGTAAGACAATAAGGGCCCATTTGGCTGGAAACCAAATATGGTTTTTGTCCAAATACTCCACCAAAGCCAAAAACTGTATTTGGCCAAATACAGTTTTTGGTTTTTAACAAAAAGACTGGTGCTTGGCAACAGTTTTTGATCAAAAAATCTTCATTGCCCTCATTTGCCCCTCCATTTCAATCTTTTGTTGACCTATCTGGTGGACTGTTTGGTAAGCAAAAAAGCCAAATTTTGAATTTTCCAATCCGCCCCTTGAAAAAGGGGCAGATTGAAAAATTGTTCTTGTGTAACAATTTTTTAGAAAACCAGCCAAACGGGCCCTAAGGATATCTGGGGTTTTGTTTAATTGCAATGAAAAAATCCATTATTGTTGATGGAATGGACAACAAGATTCCATATATCCATTCTCAACTTTCACACTATCTAGATGTGGTCAATAAAAAGGTGTAACTTGTCTAATTGCAAATTGTATGTAGACATAGTTTCTCAACTAAGCTGGTGTGCCCTAGGCAAACCAACGCTTCTCCGTTACAGAGAGGTATTGGTTTCTTGGGGGGCCCCCCTGCCCAAAAGGAGCAGGGGGGGTAGGACCACTAGCCACTGTAGATGGGGGAGCTCTGCACAGTGGGCTAGGCAAAACCATCTACAATCATCTACACTACAACATAACAACACAAGCTACGTAAAATACCATCAGTAAGAATGTTCTATGATAGAGCTTACCACATTGCTCAGTAACATACCACGATCCCAATTACTAAAGTAAGGTCCTTGAATGTTCACCTAACAGGCTACCAAATTTCAGCTTACGGGTGGAGGGTGGGTTTGAAAAAGATGAAAGATAAGAGAGAAATGAGAGGCAGAGTCCCTGAGACTTCTGAGTAAGATATCTAGAGTGACAAGGAGAGTGAGCGGCTAGGAGAGAGGGGAGAAAATTTTCACTGAGGTGGAATTTCTACGGAACTCCCTTTCTCCAAGTCTGCGTTAGAGAAATGGTATCCTCAGTATAAGGATAATTTCTCAGACTCTCCCCAGGACGATATCTACTCGTGTCATGGAAATGGCGAAATAAGCGTATGA